>NC_142943.1:3587545-3590045 GCF_046866305.1 Octopus bimaculoides
ACTCGTCGTATATGCATATGTGTGTGTGTGTGTGTGTATGTATGTATGTATGTATGTATACATGTATGTATGTATACATGTATGTATGTATTATGTAAGTATGTTCAAGTTGCTATTATCTTCAATGAGTGCACACATGATTGTATATGATAGATTTTTTCGTAAATGAAATACTCTATTCCATTATTAATTAATTAATTAATTAATTAATTAATTACAGCATGTATTATTATACTTTGAAAATTGATAAATGAATAAAAGCGACGCTTTCTCTTAACACTAAACTATAAAAGAGCTACATTCAATACAGCGTTTTCAAATATATATTAGACTAACCGAGCTTAACACGTATATAATATAACCTATGGAGGCAATCATATAAATCTGGAACCTTCCAGCAATGAACGCCGAGTTAGTTATCTCGAAACACATTTCAGATCCGCAGGAAACAGACACTGTCTTATATTTCCAGGCAGCGTCCGGTTTAAAAAAGAAAAACTACAATAGGTTAATCGTTTAAAATATCGTGGAGGATTTCCTCTTCTAATAAAGCGGAGAACCATTTAGGAGTTTGTATGTTTATTGTAAATTACAGAAACTACCTTTAAACTGTACATACATATATATATATATATATATATATATATATATATATATATATATATATATATATATATATATATATATATATATATATATTCATTATTATAAAAGTAGATATATATAGCTTCATATGTATTAATGAATACATACATACGCACATACGTATGGATATATATATATATGAATATATGTGAGTTTATATAGCCTTGTATTTAGATATATATATATATATGTAAATGCATACGCACGAATATATATGTATGTACATAACACACAAATGCACACACCCACATGTATATGTGTGTGTATATAAACATACACGTACATATATATGTGCTTGTACCTGTCTAAATGTACGTATACACGTCTATTTTTCTATATATGAATATTATAAGTATGAAAATGTATTAATGTCTATCTATCTATTTATCTGTCTATCTATTTATCTATCTATCTATCTATCTATCTATCTATCTATCTATTTATCTATCTATCTATCTATCTATCTATCTATATATATATCCATCTGTCTATCTATATATGTGTGTCTGTCTGCCTGTGTGTGAATGTGTGCGTGCGTGTATGCTTGTCTATGTGTGTGCGTGTGTGCATCTGCGTGTGTATATCTATGTTTTCATGCATATACATATAGGAGTACACGCACACAAACGCGCGCACACGCACACACACAGACATGCCAATTCGCCATTATGGCGTTTTATATAATTTTCTCAATTATATTACATATTTTCCATTTATATTTATGGTATGTAGAAGCGGGTCTACGTCGGTTTCGATGATAAATATTGAGGTGATTGCTCCTTCGAATGGCTATCTGAATTAGAGAACCAATCCGCCGAATATTTCTCAGACACCTGCACCTTACCAAATTTCTCAGAGGGAATCATTAAATGACAAGTATTGAGTTGATATATTTCTATGAAGCCAGAGGAGTCTCGTCGTTTGAAATGAACCCAGAATATGACCGAATAGGGCCTGCAAATTATGTTGCCTTCCAATAATTTTGGAGTTTTGACCTGTGTCACATTTAGAACTGCAGTATTTTTAGGACTTCTGCCGGTGCTCTTTTTTCTTATATTTTTACTACTTCTGAAGAAAGAAAGCCTTCAAGAGGTTAAAGCTGCCACATGTGTAACAACATTGTTACATGCTTTGTCCCATCGTAGTTCACCTTTCTACAGACATGACTGGCAACACAAACGTTCGTTATAATGACTTCTGTATTTATTCAGGACCACAAATATCATTCTTCGTGATCCCATCGTTCGTTACCTCTCTATGGTCTGACACGACGATGTCTAATGTCGTTACTAATACATTTAACCCTGATCATGTATTTCGTCCGCCTCTCATCACATTAATTGTACTGGGACACAAATGGATGTTTCATCTTCATCTAGAAATCATCACATAAGTATCCCAGAGATTTTTATCGGTCAAATGTTTCTCCATGCATCAGACATCGTTAAGTGTAGCTTGTTTTTACATTGGTACAAGGAACGTGGAAATGCTCGGCACCATTAAAAGTAGCGTATTTTAATTTCAACAACTTTTCTTTACCGACCTATTTTTTGGAAAAATACTCATTTTCATTATTTGTGTGTTACAAGAAAACAAAGACAAGAAACACTTGACGTTGTTGAATCTTCGATAAGTATAATACCATTATCACTAAACAATGTAGATATATTACCATTATTACTAAACTATGTAGGTTTAATACTGTGTGAACATAATACCATCATCGCTAAATTATTTGGTTATAAAACCATTATCACTAATAATGTCACTATTTCATTACGTCAATATTTTCCAGCATGCTTGTCTTGTGATAGAAAAATATTTTTATTTTCGTCTTTTCACAAGTCTTTCGCTA
>NC_142943.1:3597545-3627545 GCF_046866305.1 Octopus bimaculoides
AAAAAACTGATATTAAAAAGGACAAACCTTGGACTTGGCTTTGCACTCACAAAGCAGATTTTGTTCCCGCACTTATGAATAGAAGGGCTCAAGGGATAGAAGGTGGTGACGGTAGGATAACCATGATTCTGAACTGCAGAGGAAGGCACATCGAAATGTTTAGATGCTGAATGTTCCTGATGCCTTTCATAAATCTGTCCAATGAAATGATTGCTTTTACGTGAGTATTATAAAAGTCGTTGTTGTTGTTGTCTATGAAATAATAGAACACACGTTACATACGAACAGAATCCAATAAATTAACACAGATCACGAAAACCTTCTTCTACAGAATCATCAGTAAACATTAAACCCACGCAAAATATATTCTTATATCAACATTTAATACGATAACATGTCACGTACTCTCAGGCAATCTATAACCGACGCTCAACATCAGGACCGCCCACAAGCCACGCATTTGAAACAATTACAACTGAATAATCTATTTCATTTCGCACAACACATAACCTACACAGAAACCGATCAACAATTCTTTTATTCTTTTATTTGTTTCAGTCATTTGACTGGGGCCGTGCTGGAGCACCGCCTTTAGTCGAACAAATTGACCCCAGGACTTATTCTTTGTAAGCCTAGTACTTATTCTATCGGTCTTTTTTACCGAACCGCTAAATTACGGGGACGTAAACATACCACCATCAAGCGATGGTCGGGGACAAACACAGACACGCACAAATGTATACCTATATATATATATATATATATATATATATATATATATATATATATATATATATATATACGATGGGCTTCTTTCAGTTTCTGTCTACCAAATCCACTCACAAGGCTTTGGTCGGCCCGAGGCTATAGTAGAAGACACTTGCTCAAGGTTCCACACAGTGGCACTGAACCCGGAACCATGTGGTTGGAAAGCAGTCTACTTACCACACAGCCACAAACACACACAGCTCATACCAAACAGCATCTCATCATCCCGACAATAGTACATAAAATATAAACCTCCTATATCAAATTACCGTAAATGCAGCCTCACCACTTGCGCCAACCATTCTATTCTTGATTGGAATATTGTCTTAATTAAGCTAATACCATCTTTAATTAATGTACTTCTAATTTTGGAGGATTTTCGTAAAACTTCGAAAAGAAGGTATTTTATTTTCATCTTAAAGTATAATGCACAAACGAAATGTGTTTATTGTCAATCATTACATAGAATGTGTTATCATATACAATCCTAAGGCGGTGAAGTGGAAGAATGGTTTGTGCGCTGGACAAAATCCTTAGCGGTATTTCGCTCGTCGCTACGTTCTGAGTTCAAAATCCGCAGAAGTTGACTTAGTCTTTCATCCTTTCGGGGTCGATAAATTAAGTACCAGTGAAACCCTGGGATCAATTTCGTCGACAAGCCCACCTCCTCCTCCAGATTCCAGGCCTTGTGCCTATTATAGAAAGGATTATATACAAAACTTCATCTGACAGATTCGTTAGCACTCCGGACGAAATGCGGGCTGTATACATTTCAATTGTCCATAATGGATTGTCTTTCATCTGTCTTTCTCCTGTTTCCTTGATTAGACTGGGCCCATGGTGGGCACCATTTCGAAGTGCTTTAGTGGAAAGAGTCCCCTCCCCCGTAATTAATATTTTTGAAGCCTTATACTTATTCTGTCGTTTTCTAATGCCAAACCTCTAAGTTACGGGAATAAAATAATTCTAAACATATGTTAAGACAAAGAGAAATTGAAACCGTTTGAAGATACAGAATTACAGTCAGAAATTAACACACAAAAGTTTCAACTTTTGTCTCCTCCTCCCACCCCCCTCCCAGCAATTTCGAGGGAAGGGCTAAGTCGACTACAATGACCACAGTACTCAAATGGCACTTATTTTATCGACTCCAAAATGATGAAAGTCAAAGCAGCTTCAGCAGAATTTGAACTCAGAACGTAAATTTGAATTCATAACTAGGCATTTTTGCCCGGCGTGTTAACGGTTCTGCCAGTTCATGTCACTACCCTGAAAGTCTTTGAGGTCGGTCGATTTGCTATAAAGAGCAGACAAATATCTCTCGAATAATGACTCGTAATTACTTAAATACGGAAAAAGACACATAAGAAAATGTAGTTTTAAGTCTAAATAGATCAGAAAACAGGACTGAAATGTCTTTCAATAGTTCCGCTCTGTCAAACTAACCCAGAGCAAAACAACAACAACATCAACAACAACAGAAGCAGAAGCAACGGCAATACAACAAGAATAATGTCTATCTACTCTAATGTCACCTGAACGAAAATGTACTTGTATAGACAGTTGCTTCAGAAAAGAAAAAAATCCCATTATAATATGCTGGCTGTTTGTTCACGACCCTAACAAGACTCTATGCACCTATTACACACAGAGCAGAGCTGTTGATCGGTTCTGCGGCGGAGAGTGGTAGCAGAAAAAAAGAAAGGAAAATATATATATATATATATATATATATATATATATATTCCTTTCTATATATATATATATATATATATATATATATACAGAGAGAGAGAGAGAGAGAGCAGATTTTTTTGGTGGGGGTTTTTAAAACTTTTATTTATATTGCTGAATAAAGATATAAGAAAATTAGAAATTTAGGAACAAAACAACCCAGGCAGCAAAAACGGTATTCAAAACTGCATTTTTGTTTTTCCCCCTCTTCAGCTAATAAAATGTCTGTCTCTTTTGCTCTTGTCACTTGTTATAGACGTTCTCTGGTGTATTCAAATAACCAGCCACCAGCAATATATATATCAGTTTTATATATATATATATATATATATATATATATATATATATATATATATATATATATATATATATATGTATGTATGTATGTATACGTATATATATACATGCACACACACATACACATGTGTCTGTGTATGCATGTATGCATGCAGAATTATATGTGCATGATGAACTCTGCTATCAGGTTCGAGGTATATGTGTGTATATAAACATGTATACGTAAATTTATATGTATTTATGTATATATATATATATATATATGTGTGTGTGTGTGTGTGTGTGTGTGTGTGTGTGTGTGTGTGTGTGTGTGTGTTAGTTTATATGCATTTATAATCGTATACATATATCTGACAGATACATACATATGTATGTACCTAAGTTAGATATATATTTGTATATGGACGTATATAATAATTGTAAAAGCATACACACACACACACACACACACACACACATATATATATATATAACACTAGCTAATGAAACTTATAAACATTCATATGATGTTTGATAAGGCACAGTAAATAAAACATTTCTCATTATCGCCATTCGCTATAGAACTTCATCGGTCTGTTCCCTGTTTTACAGCCATTGTGAATCCCTATGGTTTACAGAGGTAATTGTACACAGTTATGGCGTTAATTGTTATGCTATGGGAACCAGTAAAACCCCGGATATTCAGCTCTTTTACCGATATTTTATCTATTTTAGCAGAAACATTACCGAGTTCGATTAACCGATAAAAGTACTTAATGGAACGGAAAGCTATTATGCTTTATATAATTCATACACACGCATGCGTATACATGCATGTATAGGTATATATATATACAGATATATATATATATATATATATATATATATATATATATGTGTGTGTGTGTGTGTGTGTATACATATATATATATATATATATATATATATATATATATATATATATATATATATATATATATATATATATATGTATATGTGTGTGTGTGTATACATATATATATATATATATATATTTATTTATTTATTTATTTTTATATATATATACATATATATAATATATATATATATATATATATATATATATATATATATGTATTAGATATACATATATATATATAATATATATACACATTATATACATATATATATATATATATATATATATATATATATATATATATATATATATATATATACTTACATACATATATGTATGTATATGTGTGGATGTATACACGTGACTGTATGTAAGTGTATCTGTGAAGATAATTTTATTATGCAAATATGCTTATGCGTTTCCCGATAAACAGATGCATAAAATAATCATTATATATACACACAGGAGTACGTGTTTATACACACACACCCATACACACATATGCATATATATATATGTGTGTGTATACATGAATACACACCCATGATGTAGTTATAAACGTGTCTGTGTATGGTCTGTTTATATACTTTGAATGCCTCCCGTATGCTGAGAACCGGTCTCTTATTAACAAAACAGAGATCCAACATTTGAATCTAGGCAGCAAGATTATACAGTTATTTGTGTAAAAGTCACGTACCTACCTACGTATAACAAATCTCTTTGAATATTTTCGCTTCGCTGACTTCAGATTGGAATAAACCAATCATGAATGAAGCAATATGTTCACATGCTCCACAACACAAATTCTTCAAGGTTACCAAATTATATTTCTGCTGGGGTCATTAAGTACAGCAAATATTATAGTTATGGATGTGAAGCAATAACCAGAATATAGAATGATTTTTGTGGTTTCTCAACCAAATACCTTCGCAGGTGTCGTTTTTTGCAGTGACATGAGAGAATCACGGTGTCACCATTGTTGCAATTGTTGATGCCGCTGTTGCCTTTGGCATTGCCGCTGCCGTAGTAGTAGTAGTAATAGTAGTAGTAGTAGTAGTAGTAGTAGTAGTAGTAGTAGTAGTAGTAGTAGTAGTAGTAGCTGCAGCAGCAGCAGCAGCAGCAGCAGCAGCAGCAGCAGCAGCAGTAGTAGTAGTAGTAGTAGTAGTAGTAGTAGTAGTAGTAGTAGTAGTAGTAGTAGTGGTGGTGGTTGTTGCTTTCAACCCCAGGTCAGCCTATTTGAGTGGGCCTATGAATTATGTAAATTCAGTTATGATCAGACTTTCCTTTTTTTTTCTTTTGCTTTTTAGGTTTTTGTAGACCTTTTTTGTTATCTAATGCCTTTTCGTTTGTATTAAAAACTTTTGGTATGTTTTCTGAGGGTGATCTGATTGCTCTTTCTAACGAACAGGGCAATCATGCCGAGACTCCGTCTTCGACAGAGTTGGTGGAAATGCTTCTATCTGTCGTAGAATTTTATCTCTTACGTTAATAGATGTTTGGCAAATCTCTAAAACCAAATGCTCTTTGCTCTGTTGCATTGTCACTTCCCTGTAATGTATCCCAAATGATTTCCTTCTTGCCCTGTATTGATCTGTTCCTCATTATCAATCCTTTCAACATTCCACAGTAAATTTTAAAAGAAATAAACTAAGCAGCCCCATTTCTTCTCTATTCCTAGCATTACGCAAGTCAATACAGATTTCAGAAACCAGGTAGACAATAAGACCCAGACTGAAGTAAGTATTAGTACCATTATTACCAACCAAAAGTCACTGCAAGAGCATCGCGCACTCTGTACATCGCGGATTTTGATGGCTAATATATGTAAATTTATATCGCAGACTCTTCAGTATATCCGGCTTTCTGTGGCCGATAGTCATGTATATACTTTTAGATCTTGATTATATCTGTGATAAGTTTTGGAACGTAACGCGATAGTCGAGGAAGCACTGTATAACGAGGCTCGTGTGAAGTTAAGACTTATCATTAGGTTGTTTGGTCTTTGGTGATTTTGGCGTTATTTTATGTACCTTTGAGTTCTTGTATATGATGTTTAAAATATTGGTTGGTTCCATAACAGGGTTACAATGCGTCCTGTATAACTACATCACCCTACAACATTTAACCATACTCTTTCACTATTGGAAATTTCGGGGTTTCTTCAGAAATTCTTCCCTCTTGGTACATTTATCCTGAATATTTCAATTTATTGTACTCAACAGTATGACATTAAGCAATGAAAGCTCTTAACATTTATCCAAACAAGAAGGCAGCGAGCTGGCAGAAGCGTTAGCGCTCCAGGGACAATGCTTAACGACATTTCGTCCGTCTTTAAGTTCTGAGGTCAAATTTCGCCCAGATCGACATTGCCTTTTATTCTACCGATAAAATAAGTAGCAGACAAACACGGTGGTCCGTGGCACCAACCAGCCTCCTCCCTCTTAATCGCTGGTCTTGTTCCAACATTTGAGACCAATATTTATCCTAAACAATAATTATATTCATTTCAAGTAAGTGTGGCTAAAAGCATGCTGACTCTTTTTATTGAAGTTGCTGATGATATTATCTAGATATATCTGTAATAAAGTTAATTTTTCCATTAGTTCTTCAAAATCTTCGTTTACCACCATAGTCGCAAACACAAGTCCATACATATCTTTAGATACAAGCTTGTATATATATTTTAGCCTGTGGGTGTCAACTTTTGTGTATGTAGAATGTATCTGTCGTCTTCCTCGCTCTTCTCTTTCTTTCTTTGTAGATCTGTCTTTCTCACTTTGTGTCTCTCCCTCACGAACACACATTTTACTTCTTTCTTTCTTTCTTTTTCCGTTCTCTCTCTCTCTCTCTCTCTCTCTCTCTCTCTCTCTCTCTCTCTGTATATATATGTATATACATACATATGTGTGTGTGTATATATAAAGTAAGATTTATAATGTGGTGTCTTCCACAGTTGTAATGTGTGGCCACTGTTCTGACTGTAGTTGTCATATCTACTCTAATGGACATGATATTTTCTTGGTATCGGATACAGTGTATCTCTTATCTTATATATATATATATATATATATATATATAAAAAGTTCTCTCCATTTTCTGACTATTTAAATTTATATATATATATATATATATATATATATATATATATATATATATATATATATACACACACAAAGCAACATCAATTTAAAATAGTTGAATTTTTCACCAGCATAAACCAACGACCAATGATTCCCTTTCATGATCTACGGCAGAAATTGTAATTTTCTGGGTTTGTTTTTCTGTTTCTTTTAAAACTTCGTCGTATATATTGATTTATACAACTTATTGCTTTGGAAACTACTGAAAGTTTATTATTTTCTATTACTGTGAAATGTAATCGATATTTGAATTAATTTGAACATTTGGTTTTTTCACCCTGTTTTACAATTATCTCTTGTATCTTCGACCTCTCACCAACTTTGGAAATTTCTTTGAAACCGGTATGGTATTTTGATAACTTTGTCAAATAATTTTAATTTAGAATTCATTTTCAAACTCAGATGCATTTTTAATCACAAAACTAACTTTTCTGTATCCTTTCATGCGTAGATATAAACTTCTTTTTACCATATATACATTTATACATACACACATGCATATATACATACATATACATACATATATATATATATATATATATATATATATATATATATATATATATATATGAGAGAGAGAGAAAGAGATAGATAGATAGATAGATAGATAGATAGATAGATAGATAGATAGATAGATAGATAGATAGATAGATAGATAGATAATTTACATATTATTTATGGTCAAACTTTGTGAACAGTCTATAGTGGGAAGTAATTGTAGAGCAGCTAATGGTGATATGGATATACATGACTATTTTGGTTCCATCATTTATTATATAAAGATAAATGACTTTGGTGTAATTTAGTCGCTTCCTCCACAAAGATGAATGAGTCTGGTGCACAAACTGACATTTCTAGGAAGCCTACTCTTAGACTATTAGCACTGGCCTGGCTACCAAACCATAGACACTTCTTGCCGTTGCCTTCTGGTAACATAATAAACAACAACAACAGCAATTAAAGTAGCAGTAAACACATCAACATCATCAATAACGATAATTCTTCCTAAAGTTTGGCACAAGGCTAGTTAAGGGATGGGTCTAGTCGACCTGGTGGGTATTTGAACTCATAGCGTATCCATCTGTGTGATATAATTAGCAAACTTGGATGCTCTTGCTACTCTGCAACAATAGATTGTATTCGGTGTTCGGGAAATGAAAAGTGATTTGGAATTACAGCCTATGGGCATCTTAAAGTAATGAGATGTAACGATATTAGGTTAAATAACGATGGAAAGAGTAAGAGATTTAAAACACGGACCGACTATGAAATACACAGGAAACGATGAACTTGACTATGTAAAACACTAATAAAAGGAAATGAGAGGGAGACGATATTACAGATTCGTTAAAGTGGTATACAAAACAATGCTAAATGTTAAAGGTAAGGAGAATAGATTTAAGAATATTGAGGTTAGTAGAGTTAGATATAATATTATCAACTGGAGACTAAATGGATTTAATAAGATTAACTACAGAAACAAGCGAATTGATAACATTATTTAGGGAATGGCTACTTCAACTGCAATCTCCTTCTTTAAGTGCCACGTACAGAATGCAGGACATTGGCAAACATGTCCGGCTACAATTCTCTGTTCTTTGTTTTCAGTAACAGCTTCAGTTCCTGGTGTTGAATGGTTCTTTCCTTCCTAAGACTTCATCAAGTTTCACATCCTTATCCTCCTCTCCTTCATTCTGTTTCTTTCCTCTCCACCCATTCCGGTCATCGTTAAACTTTCTACGCCCTCTTTTCTTATCACATGATCACGATATCTCAGTTGCTTAGCCCTTTCATCACGAAGCAGTTTCCTATTTATCAGAGCCCAAATCATCATCACTTCTTCATAAGCACTTTGTTTATGTTATCCTCAATAATCTCCTTAAAAACCTCATTCCCCAGCTCTCCGAGCGCCTTCTCATTTCTGATGTTACGGACCATGCCTCACTCTTATGCATTAACACAAGGTACACATAAAAACTTATGAAAGGCAATAAAGGATTTTATTTGCCAGCGTGAAGCTTAGTGAAGATTGTTCTGGACATATAAAATATACAAAATAGACCAACCAACCAACACGAAGGTTCAGTCCCACAGCATGACACCTTGAGCCACTGTCTTCCACAATAATCTCGAGCCGACCAAAGCCTTGAGAGTGGAATGAGTAGACAGAAACTAGAAGAAGTCTGTCCTACATGTATATATCTGTGTGTGTCTTTCTGTGATTATTTCTCCACGATCATTGCTTGACAACCGGTGTGAGTTTGTCGACTTTCCCCGTAACTTAGCGATTCAGCAAAAGACACCGATAGTCTAAATGCCTGGTTTAAAAGTAAGTGCATGGGTTGATAATTTGACTAGACACTTTAAAGTTGTGCTACAGCATGGTCGGAGTCCAAGTACTGAAACAAATAAAATATACAATATACATGTGTGTGTGTGTGTGTGCGTGTGAGCGTGTGTGCGCGCGAGAACATGTTTGTGGGTGTATCATATATATGCACACAATACCCTATATATTTATATATACCCACAAGCACCACACATTACCCGACATATTTATATCCTCATTTTTCATTGAGGATAGTGCATGATAAGAAAATGTGGCTATTATTTCTATCCATCTTCCGCTTTGTAGAGGCATTACCTACATATTTTGAGACAAAACTCTGCGTGGGCAGTTGTTGGTACAGCATAGACAATATTGATAACTCTGATGACTAATTAAATAATGATTGCAAAAATTATCATACATAAACATAATTATTACATAAATTGTCATGGATATTCATAATTATTGCATAAATTATCATCGTTAATTCTTACATAATACCAAGGCCAGCAATTTGCGGATGAGCTAATCAGTAAAATAACCAACCTCGATCATCGATCCCAGACGGATTACAGGTTAAGCTGACCTTGATGGGATTAAATCAAAGTGCAGAGGATCAGGACGATTAACAAATAATGCAAACCATTCTATCCAACGATTTACTGATTACTGAATTGGTTAAATTTGCCGCACAGGTAGCAATAATAATAATAATAATAATAATAATAATAATAATAATAATAATAATAATAATAATAATAATAATAATAATTTAAAAAGGATTGACGTAACTATTCACAATGGTAAACAGTCAAGACGGAGAGCGCGATTCGATTGTAATAGATATTTTATTGGTTGATCGATATTTCAACAGTAAGTCTGTCTTTGTGAAGTTCAAAATTTTGAATTTTTATCACTTCTTATTTTGAATTTGACAAAGACAGACGTACTGTTGAAATATTGTGTAACTAATAAGATATCTTACAATCGCATCGCGCTCTTCGTCTTAGTAATAATAATAATAATAATAATAATAATAATAATAATAGGGCGCAAGACCTGAAATTTGGTGGAGGGGGATTAGTCGATTACATCGACCCCAGTGCTGCACTGGTACTTTATTTATCGATCCCGAAAGGATGAAAGGCAAAGTCGACCTCGGCGGAATTTGATCTCAGAGCGTGCTAATGATTCTGACGGCTCGCCGCCTAAAAATAACAACAACAACAACAACAACAAATATCTAAAGAATTGTGTGTTGTTTATGAGAGTCCATTGAAATGATAAGAAGCATGCTAAATGGTGCGTGTGGCAATGCGTGTTCGTGTGTGTGCATGTGCCTGTATATGTGCGTATGTGTATTACGTACCTATATATATATATACATGATTATATATATATACATATATGCCGTATACATACACACACACACATACATATGTAGATGGCAGTGGAGGTGGTGGCGGAGAGTAAAGACGATGTTGAAGATTATAAGGATTTGATGATGGTATGGTGGTATGGCGAAAGCGGTGGCGGCAGTTTTGATGGCGGGGGCGGTGGCGGTGGTGATGTTGATGAGGCAAATGACTGTGATAATGATAACGACGACGGTGACAATGAAGATAATGGACAACGTGGATTAAAGAAACACAATACAAGGTTTTTAAGAGATTTTTCATATTTCAGGAGCTTCAAGGAATTTTGAGAAGAATTTAAGACTTTCAATTTCATATTTTATTCCATCAACTTTCCCAATAACCGTTCCAGTTATGCAGCAATGTCGACATTTCCTTTACATACACACATTTACATTGATACCTACGCACAAACGACGGTATATATATATATAACATGCGTTTTCTCCATTCCTTAAATTCTTAAATATACTCAAATACCCAAAATTTCAAGGAGTTCCTGCCTTAAAAACAGGAACTAAACCACAGTTATTTTGTGTTCTTTGCTACATTGGTTTCTATTAACCCATTTATTCTATCAGAAGAATTTTTATTCATTAAGCTAGAAGAAATACACATAATTATATATATATATATATATATGTGTGTGTGTGTGCGTGTGTGTGTGTGTGTGCGTGTGTGTGTGTGTGTGTGTGTGTGTGTGTGTGTGTGTGTGCATGCAATATGGGTACATGTGTGTACACATGTCTGTATATAAGTATATATATATGTATATATATATATATATATATATATATATATATATATATATATATATATATTTATATATATATATATATATATATATATATATATATATATATATATATATATATATATATATATATATATATATATATATATATATATATATATATACATATATATATTATGTATGCATGTATGTATGTATGTCATTGGTCAGTTTTTATTTCAAGATTTTCGCCGATAGAGAAAGAACCGGTTTCTAACCTACATTCAAGGCTACTTCATTGGAACTTCAACATCAACAACAGAGTATTTTTATTTGTAAGTATGCATGCATGTGTGTGTGTTTGTTTGTTTGTAGGTATGTATGTATATATGTATCTATATATTTATATCTGTCCATATATATATGTGTGTGTGTATGTGTGTGTATATATATACACACATATACATACATATATACTGTACACACACATATATACATGGCAGTGGAGGTGGTGGTGGATGGTAGAGATGGTGATGAAGTTAATAAGAATTTCATTATGTATATATACGTATGTGCATATGTGTATATATTTGATTATATTTATACATATATGTATCAATGTGTGTGCTCCTGTGTGGATATATATATATATATATATATATATATATATATATATATATATATATATATATGCATGTATACGCATGCGTTGCTGCCTAGTAGCAAAAACATAATTTATGCAGGTTAAAAACGTCACGCATAAGTACATAAACACGCAAACTCACACACATGCATAAATACACACACACATACACAAACACATGTACGTAGAGACATACACATACACAAATATATACATAGACATACACACGCATGCATATAAAATTACAAATCATATGCCAAGTGTTGACGAGGCAACCACGGAATAGTACGAAGAATCACGAGGTCGTAGGTTCGATCCGACTACGTGGTAGCCAAAACTGATTGATGAAATTATGTGGAAGCCCGGGTAATAATATCTTTCCTGTAAATGAAAGTCCAGATTTGTCACACACTAGATCCCATTGTTGCGGCCGCTCACACGTTAATTTAACGCGTAGGTAGACCAACAAATTAAAGCAACTCACGACCATCGTCGACAAAGACTGAGGTCCATTGTAAATATATAAAATTATATATGTACATATAAACACATCGAATGGAACATCAGTATAATTTACAGAATTAAATACGTAAAAAGAACAGGATATATAACAAAATATGTGCTATTTTATATACATATGCAGTAGTGCATATGCATAAGTTTGCATGTATAATATCTAAACGTGTCAGCACCATCTTCATCAGTTAACATCCGTTTTCGATGATGGCATAGGTGGGGCTATGTGTATGTATATATACATGTATACACAAGTATGAATACTAAATTAACTCTGCGATTGAAGTTCAAATTGTACTTTATCTATACAGATTGGCTATATATATATATATATATATATATATATATATAATATCATTTGATTTTTGTATTCATAAATACATACCGACCTACCCTATGATGCGCCCACACACGGTTGTTGCTGAAGAATATCCAACTATATAGTAATTATACAGAATAATTTTGTATAATGGTATATTATGAATATAGGTTCAGCAGCTTTAAGCTGGTATGCAGTGCTGACAACAAATGTGATTTACTATGAAAGCCTAACACCCTCCATCTTCGTGTTATTATACATACATACATACATACATACATACATATATATAAATGTATGCATGTATGTGTATTTGTATGTATATATGTATGTATGTATATATATATATATATATATGTGTATGTATATATTTATATACACATATATATACCTACACATATATATAATAGTATGCATGTATGTGTATTTATATGTATGTATGTATGTAAGTATGTATGTATGTATGTATATAAGATATATGGCAAACCTGACTGATTGTTTTCAAAACTTTGCTGTAAAAGAACATAAACACAAATACACAGTCTTTAAATTAAATCATAGGTTTATCTCTCCATGCCGTGCATATATATATATATATATATATATATATATATATATATATATATATATATATACATATATTACAATTCACATATCCATATATTCACTTCTCCGAGTGTAAGGTAAGAGAGTTTTAGCACAACCCGAGTTATCATGGAGTTTGTCTAAAATTTTCCCTGCTGCCCTTCCTGTTGTCTTTTTATAATAGCAGCTTCTTCTTCCTTTTTCCGCCGATTATATTCGTCTATGGCATATTGATACTTAGGGCTGGTTATACCTAGCGCCCATCCTAGTTTCTCACCACACATCTCAGCAGTTTTTAAAGATTTCCGAAAAGCAACTGTCAAATAAAACCAAATCCATGGTAAAATCGTTGGAGATCGTGGATCAAACGACTTTGGTGGTACTAAAGGAGATTTGCTGTCATCACAGCTGGTTTGTTCGTCTTCTGAGGAAGAATATTCTTCAATGACACCGTCACTAAAATGTAATATCCTTTTCGGTATTTTCTTTTTCGTTTGGGTATTTCCATCTCCAAGATCAATGAAGCTGAGTTCTACATCTTTTGGTATACATTCCACTAAATTTACTTGAGAAATTCTTGTTTCCGCCATTTTCTCCTAAGT
The DNA here is from genome assembly GCF_046866305.1 of Octopus bimaculoides. Taxonomy (NCBI): domain Eukaryota; kingdom Metazoa; phylum Mollusca; class Cephalopoda; order Octopoda; family Octopodidae; genus Octopus; species Octopus bimaculoides. The sequence continues at coordinate 3,611,504 of NC_142943.1, forward strand.
TTGTTATATTTTTGTATCATTCATTCGAGATATTAATCTCAAATCGCGTCTATATGTGTGCCTTGTTTCGCGTCTATGTATATATATATATATGTATATATACGTACGTATATATGTATATGTATATATATGTGCTTGTATGTACCTATGTATGAATATGAATATGTATGTTTATGATTGTAGGCATCTGTATATTTGCGATTATATTCTTTGGGGATTTAATTATCAGATTTACTTCAGTTTTCAGAAATACGTCAGCGTGTCAGTGCGTGTGTCAGTGGAGTGCGTGTTGTCAGTGCGTGTGTCAGTTCGTGTGTATTACTGCGACTACTTGCTCAAGTGTGTGATTTTGTGATTGTGCATTTCTTTGTGTACGTTTGTGTTTGTGTATGTGTGCGTCTATCCGTGTTTGCGTTTGTGTATGTGTGTGTGTGAGAGCGTATGTTAGTAACAGAACTAACAATATGTTGTACAATGTGATTAGTACAATAACAGCGAGTATCGATGTGGTGGTATGAATAATTCCGAAGCCAGATGCAAACAGTTGTCGATAAATGAAAATTTAATCCAATTTATGAATATATTTGTTTTCTTCCTTTACAGATCCGAGTTCAAAATTTCACCGGTGTTAATACACTCCTGCTTACAGGTCAAGTGGATTTCCGTTAATCCTTGATAATCATCCGTCCTTGCAATTCAAGATCATGAACTTTACACACACATGGATCCCTCCACGAAATCAACGACAAACAAACAAACATGTAGTGCAACCCTTTCGATTTCGCCTGTAGACAACACTGCGTCCGTGTGGAGTATATTGTTGTTGTTGTTGTTGTTGTAGTTGTTCAACTTATTTGACAACACCGAGTGCAACAATAACGATATTAACCATAAAATACAGAGACCATCTGCCGGAAGTAGTACAATAGGTGCGGAGTGTTGAGCGTGAGGGAGATGGGGAAAGAGAGAGAGAATGAGAGAATGAGAGAGAAAGGAAGAGTCACACGCGCACACACGCACACATACGCAATTACACCCACTCCCACACACAGTTAATCCACTTAATTACAATAGCTTTGTGTTGTCATTACATTTCATTTTTCATACAATAGATCGTTAGTTTTCTGTGTGTTTTGTTTTTCTTCTTATTGTTGTTGTTATTGTGGGTGTTGTTTTTGTTGTTTCTTCTTTTACTTTCTGTTTCGTGTTTTATCTCCTATCTATTCAAGCAGCTACTTGTCGAACGGTCTGATCGCATCGCCTTCAAACTTCCTGCTAGAGGCCACAACACCAAGTCTACACCAACACGCATCTACAAAACACTGTAGTTATATGCCTCCTATTTCTGATAATCAGCTCTTTTCTGCAAAAGAAAAGAAAAAAAGAACGAAAATCAATATCAAAAACAGTGTGTGTGTGTGTGTGTGTGTGTGTGTGTGTGTGTGTGTGTGTGTGTGTGTGTGTGTGTCTGTATGTGAGTGCTTAAAAGAATTGCAAGCAATATATGTGTTTAAACTATTAACTAGCAAGTGAATAAATATATAAATAGGTTAATAGATTTTTTTTTGTATGTGTGCGTAAAGGTAGGATATTTGAGGGATAAAGACTAATGATGTCTGCGTTTATGAAAGAGAGACTACCTGCTCTGAACGTACAGAGAAATCAATAGAACCTGCTGGACAGTAACGCGGTCGCTATACAACCGATCTATTGATGGCGGCTTTGTTAGAGGAACAGTAAAAATACTATGGCAACAACACACCCGGACGTATGAAATCATTATGCATGTATCCATATATATATATATATATATATATAGACATACACGCACACGTATATATGTATATATGTATATGTATATATGTATATATATGTATATCATCATATATGCATATATAAATATATATGTGTGTGTAAATATATATTTATATGCATATATATGTATATATACATATATATATATATATATACACATATATATATGAATATACATACAAGTATACAGTGACACAGACTCAAATACTCTCACGCATATACTTTTACATATGTTTATGTGTGTATATATATATACATATATATATATATATATATGAATATATAGGTAATGTATTTAATGTATGTATATATGTATGCATACATACATAAACACACGCACATGCATATGTATGCATATATAGATATATATGTATATATATAAACGCACGTGAATATTTACGTCAGACATGAGTCTTCTCACCTCAGTAAACCAGGAAGTTCAGCTTGTTTCCTACGGTGTATAAGCCAAGAGTTCTGTAACTCCCACGGGATGGGTTGCCATCCATCGCTACGTCGAAACCCCCACCCAGCCGCATAGCAATTACTGTTACTTATTCAGTGGTGAATTGACGACAACAACAGGGAAGAAATATTCTGATTAATTTCACAAGAAATCCGCTCATTGAGGGATATAACCGAGCCCCTTATGATCGTATGTTTAAATCCCTTAATATGAACGCTATGCACATATGCATGTGAGTGTGCGCATGTGTATCATCATCATCATCAACATTGATTAACGTCCGTCGTCCACGCATGCACGGTTGGCAGGAGCCGGTTACGTAGAAGACGACCTCAGGCTACTGTGTCTGTTTCGGCGGGGTTTTAACACCTGGATGCGCTTCTCAACACCAGCCACTCTGCAGCGTGGGCTCAGTACTTTTTACGTGGCTCTAGCATGGGGAATGTCAATTTTGGCATGATTTTCACAGCTGGATGTCCTTCCAAATGTCAACAACTTTACAGCGTGGCCTGGATGGTTGGTCTGAAGCTATAGCAGAAGATACTTGCCCCAAGGTGACACACACACTGGGACTGAACCGAGAACCAAGTGGTTGGGAAACAAACTTCTTCCCACCCGGCCACGTCTACGCCTACATCTATGAAACAGTAATCAATACAAAGTGCATCTTTCATCGACCAATGACTCGTACTGTTGCTCCTCTGGTTTTCGAGTGGCCTCAGTCAATAAATCAACATTGTGATAAAAGATAATATTTTTAAGCGTTCGATTAGTTCAATGTTCATTATTGCTCAAGTGCGATAACATCGCAGTCCCTAGCAACGGACTGAATCATCAACTGGCGCCCCTTAGTATATGCATGCATACATACAGGCAGACATAGGAAATATGTTTTCCAACGGTTATAGATAAATACATACATACATTCATACGCACACATACATACCTACGTACACGCACACACATACATGCATACATACATACATACATACATACATACATACATACATAAATACATACATGCATACATGCGTACATGCATACATACATGGTGTGGTGAATAAACTGTTGTCTAAATTAACAGATATATTTACCAGAATTACATAAAAATATCTTGAAATACGAAAGACTAAATGTATTCAATAGAATCGCCATTGCCTTCAACCACAGCCTCCAGACGACTTCGGAATCTCCTGCAACTCTTCTGGATGGTCTCCTTGTTTAAGTTGGGGAATGCTGCCATAAATCTTGCCTTCGGTTCATCTTTGGTGCTACAAGAGTCTTGTAGGTCACTCGCACAACTGTGCACACACAATAATTAATGGGATTGCATTCTGGTAAGGTATGTGGCCAGATGTTAAGGGTGATGTGGTGGCAGAAATTGTCTGACATCCATGACTGGGTTCTCCTGCTTCTGTGGCATATATAGATAAATAGATAGGTAGATAGAGAGAGAGAGAGAAAGGGGAGAGATGAGCAAGCACTGCTAGGCGTTTAAGATTTTCACGAAACGAAAGAATACTTTCTGTTCCAATCCCCTTTTGTGCACCTTGGGTAACTCTCTAATGGTATAGCCCCACATTTACCAATGTCTTGGGATTGAATTTCATCAGCGTTATACGAACCATGTCTAGCTCCAATGCATTTATATCATATCCTTTTTATACACCACGTTTCCACTCACTTACACTGTATCCAATAAAACATCTGGGATATAACAGCGTTGCTCTACGTTGCAACACATTCTTAGCTGAGCAGAACGAAGCATAAAATGAAGTACGCTACTGGAGGACATAAAGTGTTGCCCGGTCTGTCAATGAAATACATGATCTTACGAGCATGAGCCACCCACTTCATCCACTTGATTTTAAACACCGACGATATTTCGGCTAAAAGCTATTTATAGAGGCATGAACTGCTAAGCACGAGAGATGAATTGCACGTAATTCTAGCCGCCCGTTTTGTTTCCTTTTACATAATATGAGAGAGACCACGTGTGAAGAGGGGTGGAATGTGAGGCTGTGGTTCCTGTCCAAAGGACTGATTACGTCAGGGAGTAAGATGTGTACGTGGAGGAACGGTGTACGTTATTTAACCCTTATTTTTTTTTTACTTATTGCAGTCATTAGACTGCGGCCAAACTGGGGCACCGCCTTGAAGAGATTTCAGTTGAATGTCTCGACTCCGGTATTTATACCTTCTTTTTAATCCTATTGATCTCTTTTACCGAACCGCTAAGTAAAGAGCACGTAAACACATCCACCCTGGTTTGTCAAGCTGTGGTTTCTCAGTTGCCTGGACTACTGCTCCCAGTTATGATCACCACATAGTGCCAAACTAACAGCGGAGCTTGAAGCAGTCCAACGCCACTACACTAAAAAGATTGAAACAGTGCAGCGGATGAGCCACGGGGATAGGCTGAGAAAACTGCAGCATTACTCCTTGGAGCGAAGACGCGAGAGATTGGCAATAATATACATATGGAAAATCCTAGAGGGACAAGTACCGAACTTAGGCATTGAGTTTTACAAATGCCAGAACTGGCCGCCATTTTATTGTACCAATGGTACCATCCACTTCATCTAAATTCAGGACCAGGTGTTGCAATAGTCTAGGTTTCAAAGGGCCACAGCTTTTCAATGCCCTGCCACAAAAATCAAGAGATTTGCATAAGGTGGAAGTAGATGTCTTCAGAAAAGGAATTAGACATCCTCCTCTCCACGAATACCGGATGAACCAACAGTCCGACATAAGGTACAGACGAGGGCAGCGCAATCAAACTCTCTTATATACCAAATGTACCAGCAGCTGAGACAAAGGCACATCCAGGAGTGGTGATGTGAAACATTCAGGCTGAAGAAGTGAGAAAGACCATGGTAGTGCTCCAGCATGACCACGGACGCATGATGAAACGAGTTAATATTACTTTATATTAGTTAATATTATTTTAATATTAGCAAGTATACCACGACAATATTCAGACTATGCAGATCGTTACACTAAACGAAATATACTTTCGTCTATAGGATTCCTTCTCTCAATGAGAAAGTTTTATTTCCCAGTGAACAATTATTCGTTCAAATCCTCTTAACACATGCTTAGAATGAAACTATCTCCTAGCACTCGATTTCCACATTCAAATAGAAACGAGGGCTTTATTCATTTAAATTTTATGACCCAACGTGAATAATAAAGATTACAAGGTGCAAATTCCACATTTATGGAACAACTAATTTTCTTCCATGGTCACTCTATATTTATTCTGAAACTTTTCTTACAAACACAAAATATTCACACACACACACACACACACACACACACACACACACACACACACACACACACACACACACAGATACGCGCACTGACACATATAAACACACACAGAGATAGATGGATACATATATACATACATACATAAATGTATTCCTATACGTAATTATATAGAGACGCATATTAAGTTGGGGTGCAAAAATAGGTACACAGTTATGAAAAAAAAAAAACACGTACAATACTCATTTATTTTTGTCAAAAAAATTAAATATTACGATAAAAGTATGATTATGATTAATGACAATAAAAATATCAGAAATGAGGTTAACTTCAAACTTTTTTTGATAAAAATACTTGAGTATTGTACGTATTTTCCTTTTCATAATTGTATACCCACTTTTGCGTGGAGACACAATGGCCCGGTGGTTAGGGCAGCGGACTCGCGATCGTAGGATCGTGGTTTCGATTCCCAACCGGGCATTGTGAATATATATTGAGCGAAAACACCTAAAGCTCCTACTCATCCAATGACAAAAATGTAGCTTGAAGTAGACATTAGGTCTTCTAGCGCACACAAACAATATATTGAACGCACACAAACAATATATTGAACGCACACACGAGAAAGGACAAAAATTATGTACATACTCATTCTCAGACATCTAGCTTTCTCTGTGTATCACCATGTGTGTGTGTGTGTGTGCGTTAATATAGATACATAAATATATAGATAGATAAATAAATATATAGACGGATAGATAGATAGATAGATACATACATACATACATAAATAGTTAGATAGATAAATAGAAAGGTAGATACATAGGTTGATAGAGATAGATATTTAGATAGTTAGATAGATAGATAGATTCACGAGTATTTAGCCTCAGTGTATCTGGGCCTATTTTGTGTTTATGTGTGTAGCCTGTAGGTTTATGCTTTCAACTTTAATCATTTATTACGCTGACAGCAATAATATCAATCAATGATTGCTTCATTTTTATCTATCATAGATCAATAGCATTCAAACCAATAACTTTTGATTGTGCAATCGTGTTTGGAATCTTTTAGCTTCCAACATTTAGATCATACATTTAAATTCAACTTCATTTTTTGCAAATGCTACAAAATCCACTTAAAATTCCATATGGAACTTTTCTCTTTCCGTCTAGATAAAACGGTACTCCGTCGATTACGACGACGAGTCATTCACGTGATCCGATTGACGGAACACGCTGCTTGGGAAATTAACGTGTAAGTGATTGAACACTTCACAGACACGCATACTCTTAACATATTTCTTGGGGAGATTCAGCGTGACACAAAATGTGACAATGCTGGTCCCCCTTCAATTACAGGTACAACTCATTTTTGCCAGCTGAGTGAACTGGAGCAACGTGAAATAAATTATCTTGTTCAAGGACTCGACGCGCTGCCAAAAATCGAACTCGCCACCTCACGGTTATGAGCCGAATTCACTAACCAGTAAGCCACGTTCCTTCATCTCTTTCTTGATAGTTAAACACAATCTATCTTATTCCTATTTTCTGACAATAGCAGAACATTAGTAGAATCATCTAGTGTGTAAATAACCCTTTCTATTATAGGCATAAGTCCTGAAATTTGGAGAAGGGATCGTAGATTACATCGAGTACTGGTACTCAACTGGTACTTAATTTATCGACCCAAAAAGGAGAAAAGGTAAAATCGATCTCGGTGGGATTTGAACTTAGAACGTATAGACGGGAGAAATACTGCTAAGCATTGCGTCCAGCGTGCTAACGATTCTGCCACCTCACCGCCTATTTGGTTGTAATTAATGTTTTAGTATAATGTTTATTTTGTAATTGTTGTAAATTAATTTCTCGACGAGCAAAATTATTTTTCCTTCAATGTTTCTCAAAGCAAAAAATAAACTCCACTTTTTCCCACCCAGCGGGTAACATATTTGACTTTATTATTCCAATACCCTGATATTCTTCTCAATAGCATTATATAATCTCCCATATTCTCATAAATATTGGTATTATGTCGTTGCCTTAAAGGCTTCTGCTGACAAACATGCTCGTATGATCCCTGATCAATAGATCGGCCAGACATTGATGTATCAATAATGACTAAGCAATGATTCATCCTCGATAACAATGAGAATCACTTCATCCTGTTATGATATTCGTAATTCTAAACATTAAAACGCCTAATAAGGTCTTCGTAAAATTTCCCTTCTCAGATCTTCCGATATAAAACATCAAACAGACAAAAGGTACCTGCAATTGTAGCCAATAGATTCATATCACTTTCTTATTATGTCTTCAATCTTGTAAACAAATTAGGAAATTGGAAACCGCCATTATCTTTAAGATATCCAAAGTAAATCTGTCCACGTTTATATGTTTTTCAGTAGTCAGCGTCTTATAGAATTTATTGCAACAATCTCTCACTCTCTCTCTCACTCTCACTCACACTCCCTCTTTCTCTCTCTTTTCCCTCTCTCTCTCAATTTCCCTCTTTATCTCGCTCCCTCTCTCAGTTCACATCGAATGCACCAGTACAACGGTCGCTCATAAAACATTTAATCACGCAAATATATCGAATTGTGGATAGGAACATGTGAGAATATAAATTTAATTGTTTGTGATTCATTTAACTAACTCCCATCCGACTTTCTCCATTCAGGTACACGGTGCAATATAGATCAATTATTTATAAATGGCATGATACGTGTGTGCGCTTATATTATATTATATTATATTGCATTACATTATATTATATATATATATATATATATATATATATATATATATATATATATATATACATTCAGACACACATATACAAACATATATATGTATGCGCATGTATATGCACGTTTATATGTGCCCACAATCGCGCACGCACACACACACACACACACACATACACACACACACACACATATATATATATGTATATATATATATATATATATATATATATATATATATATATATATATATATATATATATATATATATATATATATATATATATATATATATGATGGTCTACGTGAACACACCGACTTTGGTGCAGTATTGACAAATCTTGTGTTCGATAGCATTACACCGAAAATAATATCAATGGAATTACTAAATTATATAATATACAGAGAAGATAATCCATGAATAAAGAATTTCAGGAACCTATTCAAACGTGTATAACTGCGTGGTTAAGGAGATTGTGTTGCGAAAATGATGTTATCTGTTCGATCCCACTACGCGTTACTTCATTCAAGTCTATTTTTTTAACACGTCATATAAGTTAGCGGGGACAAATATGTTTTGATTGGAAATTAGTTGACGTTAATTTGTGGAAACCTGTCTCTCTTTCCCTGTGTATACATACATACGCAGATCTCTCTATCTCTCTCTCTCTCCATCTCTCTCTCTCTCCCTCTCTCTCTCTCTCTCTCTCTCTCTCTCTTTCTCTCTCTCTCTCTCTGTGCGCGTGTGCATGTGTGGACATATGAACATGCATAATCGTTAGCATGCCGGGCGAAATGCTTAGCGGTATTTCGTCTGTCGTTACGTTCTGAGTTCAAATTCCGCCGAGGTCGACTTTGCCTTTCATCCTCTCGGGCTTCGATTAAATAAGTACCAGTTACGCACTGGGGTCGATGTAATCAACTTAATCCCTTTGTCTATCCTTGTTTGTCCCCCCCTATGTTTAGCCCCCTGTAGGCAATAAATAAATATATACATATACACGCATACATACATATGATAAAAAAGCAACAACTGCTATGAGTACTAGGGTTCATAGGGCCAATTACTCGTTTTCCATTGAGTACAAGTACAAGAGTACATCAGAGCATGTCCCCTGGACGGGACGACAGGCACTCATTTGTCATTGCATCTGAGTGGAGTAAAGCAACGTTAAGTGAAATGTTTTGCTCCAGAACACAATCACCACTCGGTCAAGCAATCTAAACCAAGATGTAGCAATCGTAGGCGCAACACCTTAACCACTGGGTCATGTACCTTCACACTGATGATAAAATCAAATTGTCACTGTTATCTATTTATATATTTAAATAACTAATTTATTAATTGGTTTGTTCGTTAGTTACTTACTTAATTAGTAGGTTAGCTATTACTTATTGATAGTTAATTAGATTTACACACGTAAACAGTGGTATTCGCGCTTTTTCTTCTTTTTTTGCCTGTTCCAGACAAACCTAAAACTCCTTCGGACACCAAATAGTCAGTTGTTCTTTTCACTGTACTTTTCAGAGTATCATCTACCTTTCAGACAAACTACTGCAAGTTCTACTGTTTCTTCAACAGAAAGAAAACGCTTATAGTGTACTAAAGGTGTGAGCAGTCGCATATCTTCGTCGATGTTTACCACATGGAGACTTGGTTATGCTGACACTGGTTGCGTCTTTTTCACCATGACAGCTAACTTTAAAAGGAAAGATTTCAGAGAAGTATAGAATATCTTCAATAGAATTTCTATAACAAATAAAATATATTACTCTGCTTTCGTTATTGAGTACATTACGTTATCCGATATTCTGCGCACTTGACTTTCTATTGTTTTATTTTTATTTATATTTATTTTTTTTTTTTGGTAGAAGAATATTGCATAGATATGGATAAAACTGTTTCGATTTTCAGTATACAAACATATGATACATTCACATATACTTATAAACACACCCACCCAAAACCCACCAACTCACCCACTCTCTCTCTCTCTTACTCTCTCTCTCTCTCTCTCTCTCTCTCACACACACACACACACAGAGCTAGATCGATCGCTCGATAGATAGATAGATATAATCATGTGCATATACATATACATATATACAAAAATAATATATATATAATACATAAATATATTAAAAACGTATAGTTCTCTTTCTGTAAATATATATATATATATATATATATATATATATATATATTATATATATATGTACGCATGTATGTATGTATATGCATATATGTAAGTATATAGGCGTATATATATATCTCATACATACACACATGTGCCCACACAATAATTATATATGTAATATTTACTTCAGACTTATAAAAAATATATACATCCTGGATTTATTAAAATAAAGAAAAAGAATAGGAACGAAAAGTAGCAGAACGTTGTGCATTCCTCTAAAAGTTTTCAAGCTTTACTTCCAAGATTAGAAATAAAGAAAAAGGTGGGGGAAAAAACTCGATTCTTGATTTATAGGAAAGAGTATTCCATCATAAAAAGAATTTTGAGATTTGAGATATAAGGCGATCCGATTCTTGGAAGTCAAAAGAAACGACTTAATGCTTATATTTTATTTTATTTCTAAGAACAAATGGATATTGTATTAATAAAAAGAAAAAGTACAAACTGGATTTATAAGAAAATGACATTAGATTCATCAAGCGTAGGTGAAAAAGGTAAAAAAGAAGCCGAGAACTATATCTTGCAATGTTATAAGAAATAAAGACTGCCGGTAAAATAAAAACTCATAAATTGGATTCTTAATAAATCATTGTCATTTTTTTTCTCTTGTCTTATTGTTACTGCAATATTCTTTCAGTATATTGTATCACTGAAAGATGTCAGGTTGAGATTGAACCCGCAATAATCATGGCGATGTCAGGAACTCGTGGCACGGAAATACTTCCCGCGCCCACCCAGCAGCTTGGTGTAGATGTTGATATGGATTTATGCTTCAGTGGGATTTATAATATTGGTCCTTGAAGAGTAACAGTGCAATATCCCTCAAAATTCATATCCTTATGTCCTGAAAATATAAGGGCACATTGAATAATGTAATCCAAGATAAGTTAAGCCTTGAAAAGACGGTAACCGATTGGTTACAGATCCGCTTTATTTATGCTCCTCAAGACCTAAACAACAAGAACAGCGATACCTGGCATAAGGAGGAAGCGTATAACTGGCATGATGTATCTCATAAAGCAGGTTTAATGGAATACTGTAATTTATGATTTTATAATATCCGGATAATAGAGATTATATGTTATTAGTAAGGTGGACTTAATAGTAAAGTTAATGGTTAGTATGTGTAGTTGAATATGGTTTTGTAAGGGGTACATATCGCCCGTCACTCTTGTTATGGTCTAGCAGAAATAACTGACAGATCACACTCAACTGACACCCTCTAACGGAATTGCAAATGGAAAAACATTTTTGAGAGTATTTAGCTTTACATTTACTGATTTTCAATAGAATACAGGATTCCTTCATTCCATAATTCTTTTATTTGATTCAGTCAGCAGGGTGAGGCCTTGCTGTGGCACCGCTTTAACGAATTCTAGTCGAACGAATTGACCCCAGTACATATTTTTTTTTGTAGGTCTTGTCGTTATTTTGTCGGTATCTTTATTGAACTGCTATGTTACAGGACGTAAAGACACCAGCACTGGTTGTCAAGCGACGGTGGAAATCAAACTCAAAGGAATACGCACATAAATATACATGCATAAATACACACACACACACACGTATATATATATATATATATATATATATATATATATATATATATATATATATAAAGAGAGAGAGAGGAGGGAGAAAGAGAAAAGATGAAAAAACTCAAAAGATTTGTTTTACAGGATCTAAGAGAATATTCGAGCCATGATAATAATAAAGATATTATACAATTTTGTACAAAATAAGGTTTTGTTCTTTCAGTATAATTGACGTAAAGACCGGTTTGACATTGCTCTCAGCTTGATGAGTAAAGCCAAACCGGTCTTTACGTCAATTATACTGAAAGAACAAAACCTTAGTTTGTACAAAATTGTATAATATCTTTATTATTATCATGGCTCGAATATTCTCTTAGATCCTGTAAAACAAATCTTCTGTGTTTTTTCATCTTTTCTCTATTATATCCACCACATGTGTTTCCTCACTAAAGTCTTTTCTTTAGTTTTATGCGTTAAGTAAAACATGTTAAAAGAAGATTCAAAATATATGTAGGCTTGACTTACTTTTTCTAATCCTTACACTTGTCGATTTATATAAGTATATATATATATATATATATATATATATATATCTTTTACTCTTTTACTTGTTTCAGTCATTTGACTGCGGCCATGCTGGAGCACCGCCTTTAGTCGAGAAAATCGACCCCAGGACTTATTCTTTGTAAGCCTAGTACTTATTCTATCGGTCTCTATTTGCCGAACCGCTAAGTTACGGGGACATAAACACACCAGCATCGGTTGTCAAGCGATGGTGGTGGTGGTCGGGGGACAAACACAGACACACAAACACACATACATATATATATATACATATATACGACAGGCTTCTTTCAGTTTCCGTCTACCAAATCCACTCACAAGGCTTTGGTCGGCCCGAGGCTATAGTAGAAGACACTTGCCCAAGGTGCCACGCAGTGGGACTGAACCCGGAACCATGTGGTTGGTACGCAAGCTACTTACCACACAGCCACTCCTTATATATATATATATATATATATATATATATATATATATATATATATATATATATATATATATATATATATATATATATATATATATATATATATATATATATATATATATATATATATATATATATATATATATATATATATATATATATATATATATATATATATATATATATATATATATATATATATATATATATATATATATATATATATATATATATATATATATATATATATATATATATATAATTTTCCAGAGGATGTAGCAACCGTTACCAATATAGCATAAGAACTTACCTTAGGGGATCATTAACTAGATTCCTTAAGGGTCGTTCTCTGTCTCTTTTGAATATGAAAATTTAAAAGTTAAAAACCTTATAATATATATATATATATATATATATATATATATAATGCGTATTAAATGTACACTGTATTTTATATGAAAAATATATAGTCTGTTGACTATTTGTTTTACTACCTTAAGACTTATTAATTAAATATATATAGGCGCAGGAGTGGATGTGTGGTAAGTAGCTTGCTTATCAACCACATGGTTCCGGGTTCAATCCCACTGCGTGGCACCTTGGGCAAGTGTCTTCTATTATAGCCTCGGGCCGACCAAAGCCTTGTGAGTGGATTTGGTAGACGGAAACTGAAAGAAACCCGTCGTATATATGTATATATATATATATATATGTATATGTGTGTGTGTTTGTGTGTGTGTGTGTTTGTCCCCCTAGCATTGCTTGACAACCGATGCTGGTGTGTTTATGTCTCCGTCACTTAGCGGTTCGGCAAAAGAGACTGATAGAATAAGTACTAGGCTTACAAAGAATAAGTCCCGGTTTCGATTTGCTCGACTAAAGGCGGTGCTCCAGCATGGCCGCAGTCAAATGACTGAAACAAATAAAAGAGTAAATGAGTATATATATATATATATATATATATATATAGATGGATGGAAGAGGAAAACTATAAGTCCAGACTAAAAGACTTGATTGTGGAAGAAGTTGAAGTCTGGGTTCATCGAAATGATAGAATCTAAAATCTTCAACATACATATATTCTTTGACTTGGCCTAACATTTATTTTATTTTTTTAAAAATTGTTTTATCGAAATTTTCAAGATGAAAACATTTCTGGATAAGAAATATAGGCATTGATCTATTTATAGGTTTAACTTGATCATTTATGTCAAGATTCTTTCTAAAGAATTCTCCAAGTATTTCCTTATGGGAAATGTTGTCCCAGTTGCGTCTGCAACGAGACATTTATGAGAGAAGAGAATAACGCCTGATAAGCTAAAAATATCACAGAGAATTTCATACGAAACATCCCAAAATTACGAGATGCACGCTCTGCCAACTCCATTCTTGGAAGCGTTTAATGGGGGTGACATTATTTGGTATGACATTACACTGACCGGAATACTCTCAACGTATGATATATATATATATATATATATATATATATATATATATATATATATATATATATATATATATATATATATATATACATATGTATATCATACATATACATACATACATGTATGTATATGTATCTCCTACTTGTTTCTGTCATTAGACTGCGGCCATGCTGGAGCACAACCTTGAGGAATTTTTAGTCGAATGAATTGACTCGCAGTACTTTTTTTTTAAGCCTTGTACTTATGCTAACGACTCTTTTTTTACCGAATGGCTAAGTTACGGGGATGTAAACGCACCAACACCGCTTGTCATGTGCTTGAGTGGGGAACAAACACAGACACAGAACACACACACACATATCTCTCTCTCTCTCTCTCTCTCTCTCTCTCTCTATATATATATATATATATATATATATATATATATATATATATATATATATATATATAGATATATATATATATAGATATATATATAGATATATATGACGAGTTTCTTTCAGGTTCCGTCTACCAATTTCACTCACAAGGCTTTTGTCGGCTTGAAGCTATAGTAGAAGACATTTGCATAATTTTCTACGCAATGGGACTGAACCCGGAACCATGTGGTTAGGAAGAAAGCTTCCTACTTTGTGAAAGGATGCAGCTCAGTTTATTAGAATGATATCGATTCCTGCATTAGTAATAAGGCCAACGCATATATACATACATACATACATATATATATATTCATATATATATATTGCTGTTAATGTTTGTCATCCTTCGCATCACCATGGCGCTACTTCAAGAGTTTTTCGGTGACCGGATTATTTCGAAGGGATTTTGGCCACTAAGATCACCTGATTTAACACCACCAGACATTTTTTTTCTGAGGAGCAAGCATAGTATCAGTGTACAAGAATCACCTGAAAACCGTTAAATACTTCGTGAGGAGAGACTTTTTGAACACCCTGTATAAGAAATAAAGTTAACTCTGGCAGGATTTGAACACGATATCCACAGGAATGCAACTAAATAAGACAAACTGTTTTGTCGTCTGATCCACCAGTCAAAAGTTGGCGCTGTTCTCAATATAATAATTATATTTAAACCCAACGACTGTACTTCTACGTTGTTGTTTAACTCGCTAGAAATAGCAAAATCTCTCTCAGTTAATGCCCCAACCGTTTTATGTGAGTAAAGCGATAATGAGGGTGTTGAACCCAGAGTATTTGGTAAAAAAGATATAATTGTTGCAGTTGGGCTGGCTTTGATTATCTCTCAGCTCAGTCAGTATTGAACCGAATCTGGAAAAACCTCATTCCTCAGCCGGTTTAATATGACGACCATCACCACCGGCATCAATTCCACCACTACCACCACTACCCCCAACAGCACATGGTCTTTGGATGACCTCTGTTGAATCCATTTCCTTGCAAGTATTGAAACCAGGTCTCCGATTTAGCCATAAATTCTTCGCTTCTATCACCATTCACAAAGACCTTGTTCTTTTCTAAATAAATAGGTTACTGGTTCCGTTTGTTATACTCTTGTGTTATTTACTTCATTTTCTTTTTATTTATGTCCCAGATATTGAAGA
>NC_142943.1:3630045-3632545 GCF_046866305.1 Octopus bimaculoides
TATATACAGAGATGTATTAGTGTGTAAGTATGTATGTATGTATGTGTGTATGTATGAATGTATGTAAGTGGGTGCATGTATGTGCGCATGTATGTATGTGTGAGCGTATGCATGTGCGTATTGACGTATGTGTGTACATTTGTGTGTTATGTATGTATGCATGTATGTATGTGTTTATGTATATATAAAGATGTGTTTGTATGAATGTAGGTATATATATATGTAAGTGCGTGCATGTATGCGTGTATGTATGTATGTATGTATGTATGGATGGATGGATGTTTGTGTGACTGGGTGCGTGTTGCGTTGTGTGCGTGTGTGTGTGTGTGTTATTGAGATTTATTTGAAAATTAAAGAGAGCCGGTTTCTAACCTGGATCCCAAACTTCATTGTATATTTAAACAACATCAACAAGATATTTGTGCATGCTGGTGTGTATATGTGCAATATTTGAAGTCAGAACCTATGCAGATTCGTGTGTTTAGTTTTATGTATGTTTTCAAATGCATACAGCTGCATGTGAATCTGTAATCTTCTTATGTATGAATGTATGTATGTATGTATGCATGTATGTATGTTTGTATGTATGTATTTATGTGTGTGTTCCTTTGTAGAAGACTTTCTCACTTCTTGAACGTTAAACTACTACATCTGTTTGTTGTTTACACACCCGTCTTTGTCTTTTGTTTTGTTTTTGCTTTTTCTTTTTGTAAATTCCAACTTTGTATGGCCCTCTGTATTGTGTCATGCCCAATCAAATTTAATTTCATTTAAACTCAATAATTGTAACTTTTGAACCGAATTTCTTCATTCTATCATGCTAATATAGTTGTATAGAATTGTTTTACGAAATCAAAATAGCATTCAACATTTTAGAGGTGATCCCTTGGAGACATGCTGAAGAAGATGCTTAAAAAAATTATCCTGAAAAATATAAATTGATAGATAGAGAGAGAGAGAGAGAGAGAGAGAGGGGAGAGAGAGAGAGAGAGAGTGAGTGAGTGAGTGAGTGAGTGAGTGAGTGAGTGAGAGAGAAATATAGAGATAGAGATAGATAGATAGATACATACATACATACATAATGCATACATACATACATACATACATACATACATACAAAGAGAGATAGAGAGAGAGAAATATAGATAGATATAGATAGATATTTAGATAGAGATGGATATATATAGATAGAGATAGATAGATAGATAGATAGATAGATAGATAGATAGATAGAAACGAATACAGGTATCATATTATAGGCAAATCCGCTGTCATCTCCATCTGGAATAAGGACCCAGTGCTGTAACAGCTTGGTCTTTAATGGCCTACAACTGTTCAACATTCTGCTAAGCAACCTCAAGGATCTGGGAGGTGTAGACGTGGAGATAGTAAAGTGTGTCTAGGAAAATTTTCATCTAGGATAATAGATGAGACTACATCGTAGCAAGGAGAAGAAAAAAGATCAGTTCCGTCCAACAAGCTGCCTTCACCAGAAATAGCACAGAAAAGAAGAAACGTAATCTCACTAAATGGCGATGTAGCTGCATATCCTGTGCCTCTGGCTAAAACCAGTTGGAGATAAAAGATAAAACGATAAATCATTGTGTGTGTGTGTGTGTGTGTGTGTGTGTGTGTGTGTGTGTGTGTGTGTGTGTGTGTGTGTGTGTGTGTGTGTGTGTGTGTGTGTGTGTGTGTAATTTTATGCACACATGCACTCGTGTGAATATAGAGATGTAGAAATTTATTGAGCTAAATGTCTAAAAGTATACGAAATTGTTAAAAAGCACATCAACAAAACTACATATGAACATACATATGCACATACAAAAATACACGCACGCACGTACACACACACAACCACACACATAGATCAATACCTATATCGATGTATTAATCTATCGATCCATATCTCTATATGAATATGACAGTATGTACTTATATAGGTATGTGAGTGTATGTGCATGTGTGTGTGTGTGTGTGTATTTATACATATAATACATATGTATGGAAATATTTATATATGAATGTGTCTGTGCGTGTGTGTGTGTGTGTGTGTGTGTTTGTGTGTGTGTGTACGAAAGATTCTCTGTTGCCATACTTCTTCACCCCAACAAATGTCACCTTCTCATAAACATTGCAGTATCAAAGCCGTCTAGTTCTCCTTTAATCCGACATAAGGCGCTTAATGCCTCATAATTGTAGGTGCTTCTTAACAAGAGATTATTGAGGAAAAATAAAGTTTTTGGCATATATAGCTTAGGAGGCCACTATGAAAATAATATATTGTGATATTCTAACACACACATACAAAGACACACACTCACACACACATGCATACACATATATGTACGTGTGTGTATGTATGTATGTATGTATATATATATATATATATATATATATATATATATATATAAATACACACATGCATATATTTACGTATATACGTATAAATATGTATATATGTACATATATGTTTTTTCTATATGTTTATGTGTATTTG
>NC_142943.1:3637545-3650045 GCF_046866305.1 Octopus bimaculoides
CAATATTTAAATATGGCTTAAGAATACGAAACTGCAGAATGATTTTAAAAAGAACGAACTTTATACTTAGGTGTGAATTCTTAGAATTGATTTTAATTTCTCAGGTTTTTCTTCACAGTTTTAGGTTTAACTGTGATTTCTTAGTGAACGTTTTATTAGGCTATTTGCTGTGCGGTTTCGTAGTGAGCCTACAGTTCATTGCAAACTGCAGTGAAGCGCCATTGATGAAACACGGGTAAGAATCCAACTAGTCTTTAACAATCTGGTTTGCTTTAATTTGTAAATTGTTATTTCCATAAGATCCAGTTGTAAAACAGATGTAAATATATATTTACAGTTTAGTTTAAACTAGTTTTCTTATTTGTAAAACTCCATAAATATCGCTTACCTCGCCTATAGATATTTAAAATTTTCACTCGAACCATTACTATAATGAAATATATTCACAAAAATTCTCAAGCGCTAGTTTTGATTATAAACCGTTAGAAAGAGAATTGATGGAGTGAATAAAATCACCATTTGTTAGCAGTCTTTAGACACTTCAGAAGTGAAAGATGTAAATGTATTATTCGCATATCGGATCATTTTAACCGATTTATCGACAAAAAGCGACATACATCTGTCCTGCTTGACTGGTGCTAAATGGCGAATGTCACGTGATATTTCACCACCAAATAATCTGCTCAACACGACCTCACTGTTGATTATTGTAATTTAGACAATTCGTTCCTACATCTAGTAAATCACGTGACACCAGCCAGTTGGCACCATCAAAGCGGAAAGAGGTGTGTAACATTATCCGATCGATTGATTGAAAAGAATCGATATCATATGTTTTTCACGTTCCCATATTAAAACATATATTCACTAACAATATTTCGCAATACCCATTTCATTGACTCACGCAATAATTTTTCTATTTTTCCTGTTGTTTCTCCTTTCAGTTATCTCACTTTTGATAGATCTTCCGTCAATCTAGACGATGCACAATCATTTGTTCGATCACTTGAAGGTTCGAACCGGTTGAAACTAATGTACAAGTTGACTTAATCTTCCACATAGTGGTTTGGCTATACTATAAAAAGGTTATCGTGTTCATGGGAGGTGAGCAGTCGATTACATCAACCCCAGTACACAACTGGTTCTTTATTTCATCGACCCTGAAAGGATCAAAGGCAAAGTCGGCCTCAGCGGAATTTGATCTTAGCATCTTGCCGAGCGCGGTAATGTTTCTTTTCTACTCTAGGCACAAAGCTCAAAATTTTGGGGGAGGGGTGGCCAGTCGATTAGATCGACTCCAGTACACAACTGGTACTTAATTTATCGACTCCGTAGGGATGAAAGGCAAAGTTGACCTCGGCGGTATTCGAACTGGGAACGTAAAGACAGACGAAACACAGCTAAGCATTTCGCCCGGCGTACTAACTTTTCTTATTTCTTTATTGCCCACAAGGGACTAAACATAGAGGGGACAAACAAGGGCATACTAAGGGATTACGTCGATTACATCGACCCCAGTGCGTAACTGGTACTTAATTTATCGACTCGGAAAGGATAAAAGGCAAAGTCGACCTCGGCGGAATTTGAACTCAGAACATAAAGACAGACGAAATACCGTTGCCAGCTCGCCGCCTTAGAGACGAACAAGAGGTTATTTAAGATCACAGAAAAGAGATTCTCAATTAAGTGAAATTATCTCCCTTTCCCTGAAGTGTAAGGCAATCGTACGGAGGCTTACGATAACTGCACAGATTCTAAACTATTACAGCCTGCTATATTTACTCTGTACTACCGTACAGAATTCTATAGGACTGTAGGTCAATGAGGCTTTCTTTTCATTTAATCAATGTACGAAGACAATTTATTCAGCTATTCACTGAACAAGTTGTCTTCATACATTAATCCAAGTATCATATTCAAAAGTAGTTATTTAGTAACCAACCGCACCAGTAGCTGTTCTTATTGTCGCTGTAGTGCTTTGAAATCAATAAAAACTTATGTTGCGTTTAATACTAACAATATGTTTGATTACAGAGAAATAGGTGACGGTGCATAATGTATAATCTATATATTTGATTTCAAAATGTTATTTTAAGTCTTTATCTGTGAACTGGTGATATACTTTGTAACATCGTCATACATGTATTATTATTACTTTTATTTTCTGGTAGTGCGATGGTAGAATTGTCAAACAAAATGGTGAGCACTGTTTAATATGGATCTTTATTTTCTGTATCCATATCTAGCCGAGGTCCACTTTACCTGGTTTTTATTTTACCGACCCTGAAACAATAAAAGGTAAAGTCGATCTCCGCGGATTTTGAAATCAGAATGTAAAAACAGGCGAAATGTTGCTAAGTATTTTACACGGCCTGCTAAAGATTCTGCCACCTCCAGGACTTAACAACAACAACAACAACAATAATAATAATAATAATGGTTTCAGATTTTGCCACAAGGGCCGCATTTTTGCGGGAGAGGGGATGAGTTGATTACATCGACTCCAGTGTTCAACTGCTACTTATTTCGTCGACCCCGAAAGGATGAAAGGAAAAGTCGACCTCGGTGGAATTTGAACTCAGAACCTAGCGACAGACGATATACTGCTGAGCAGTATAATAATAATAACAATAACAACAACAACAATAATAATAATAATAATAATAATAATAATAATAATAATTAACAACAATAATAACAATCCAGTGACTTAGCAATACCTTTAGGCCAGAAGGCGAGAAAATCGAGAAGTACCAAGACCTGACCCTGGAAGTGAAACGAATTCATAGAAACTCCGAAGTGAGTGTGGTTCCTATTGAGGTCGGCGCACTTGGAACCATTCTCAAAGAAAGCAATATTCTGAGGTCAAATCTTCAAATGCCAAACTTCATACGAAGTATTCAATTGGCAGCAATGCATTGAACATCTCATGTGTTGAGGAAAGTGTTGTATCTCTAAGCTGCGGGATGGAGCGGAGACTTGATGTAGATAAATCAGGAGAAGTTAAGCGAATAAATGAATAAAAATAATTCCTAATATGGGGACGAGTTCCGGAATTTGATGCGAGGGGAACTAGTCGAGCATATCAACGCCAGTGTCCGACTGAAACTTATTTCACCGTCTCCGAAAGGACGAAAAACAAAATCAACCCCGGCGGAATTTGAATTCCGAACATAAGAATGGACGAGATGTAGATAAGATGGTCCGGTCACCATGCTAATGATTCTGCCAGCTCATCGCCTTTATAATAATAATAATAATAATAATAATAATAATAATAATAATAATAATAATATCCTACGTAAAATACTGTCTATGTGATCTCAAATTTTAAAACAAACACATAATTTTCTTATGGTTTCTTAAACATTCACTAGAACAAAACTGTATAAATCAAAATATATGGTACCCTAGGCATAACACCTACATGAACTTCTAACTTGTTGTCTCTTGAGGTCTCTGGGTGAGACTTGGATCCAACTTGTACAAATGCAAAACAAAAGTCAAACATAAATTAATAATAATAATAATAATAATGATAATTTTATTGTTATTATTATTATTATTATTATTATTATTATTATTATTATTATTATTATTATTATTATTAGTCTTTTGCTATCCGTGTATTTTAGCCTGGCATGCGACTAAACATCCACAATATAACAGTGTTGTTCATCTCGGACAGTGAAGCGTTTAGACTTGTTGGTTGTGACGGTGAAACATCGAGTTATAATGTGATATTGCAGTATTTGAATTCATTTTGCAGGTTTTGATTTCAAATCGCCATCGAGAAGAATCTAGTTAGTCTTCTGATTTTTTTTTTCCGGTATGGATAAATAAATGCGAATATAATACAACGACAGTATCAGACAAATATACCTGAATATTACAGCACACACACACACACACACACACGCACATATACACGCGCCACGCACAGACACACACACACTCACACACTCAAACTTACAATAAAATTCAATATTTACAAGTTACTAACTTCATACATCGTTCTTTAAAAAAATTCAATTTTTAATAAAAATTATTCAAGCAAAATTATTGAGGTAGAAATGCCAATAATATGAATATTAATTTTATCAAAATTCACATAATTTTATTTAATATCGAATCTGCAAGTCATATTAATTTGATTTTTAAAATTATATTAGTTTTTTATTGAAGCAGTAAGTCAGTGTGGGAAATAAGAACGAGTATAATCATTATTATTGGTATCAACATATTACTGGTATTAAACGTCTGTGAAGTGGAAAGTAAATTGACAACATAATACTCGGAAAACTGTGGATAGAATAAATGCAGGACAACACCTATGCTAGCAGTAACGCTTACGTATAGAAATTTGGACATCACAGAAATGATTAGAAGAACCAGGAAGTGCATCTTGGAGGCTGCAGAGAAAACATTTGGATGGCTGTAGATAAAACGTGATGTGGAATAGCCTCAATAAAATACAGCGTGGGCATGGACCAAGGCTTGATCAACTTTGGTCGGGTCACCCAGACAAGGTTAACTTTGAAAATCCCAAAACATCCAGTGACCCCGGAATACAAAGCTGATGATGAGTCCCGGTAAAGGATTTTCAAATGTATGGAAAGTAGATAAAATAGAGATACGCTTCGAATATTATTATTATTATTATTATTATTATTATTATTATTATTATTATTATTATTATTATTATTATTATCTTCCAGATGGTCTACAAAATCAGATTCCCTCCATTGTCTCCTCACATTTCACCCAAACGTTTCGTTTCCACACCGCCGATGTCTTTCTTGGTCATTTTGCCACCATTAGACCCAATCCCTTCCCCTCTTCTCACCAAGCACCAGTTGTCTCTTTACTTCTACTTACTACATCATATCCGGTCATTATGGAATGTCCAAGTCCGCTCCGCTGTGTCACAATTCCAAGTTCGGCCTTGTGTTTTATTTTAACAGCAGATTAGACTTGTATGTATGTTGTTCAAATGCTTGACGCACAACTCCCCAAGA
Source organism: Octopus bimaculoides (assembly GCF_046866305.1). NCBI lineage: Eukaryota > Metazoa > Mollusca > Cephalopoda > Octopoda > Octopodidae > Octopus > Octopus bimaculoides. The sequence goes on from NC_142943.1 coordinate 3,642,564, forward strand.
GACCGTTTTACAGCGAACAGGAGGAAGGCAAGTGCACATAGGTGGGTAGAAAAAGGGCTCAAGAATACAATCAAAGCCTCACTAAAGAGCTTTGAGATGAACTAGATCACCTGAAAATGCAAGCGCAAATGCACCCTGCCAACCAAAGCTGCCACAACAGAGATACCACCTCTTGCGAACAGAACACGATTGCTGATACACTGCGCAAGCCCAGATCGAACTCCTCGCCTTCAGTCTCAGCAGACCACCAGTGCCTGACCTGCAGTAGAACCTTCTGAGTAGGCATCGGACTAATTGGCCACAGCCGGACACACATTAGCTCAACTTATTCTCCCAAGGGATATCCTTGGACATGGTCGACAAGATGGACGAACTAATATCAAACTATGTTTGTATGTGCGTATCTATGGGCCTGTGTCTATAAATACGATACACATATCGACATAAACACATTTACATTCGTAGATAAAAGACTACTGACACGTGAGGACTTAGTCTCGAACTGCATTCAGCCATTAAACTTACCAATAAACTTAATACCAATACACTTACCAATTTAAAGTTATGTGTGTATATTCAGAGATATATGTATATACATGCTTTCATGCATGTAGTCATACACCCATAACTGCACACACATAGACATATGGCTGTGTATAAACACATACCCACATGTATTTATACACAGCCATACACATACGTATGTATGTATGTAGATAGAGTAGATAGATAGATAGATAGATAGATAGATAGATAGATAGATAGATAGATAGATAGATAGATAGATAGATAGATATCCCACAATGGGGCGTATTAAATTCGCTTTTTATGGTCCCAATTATAGAATTCTGAAAATAAAAACCATTTCTACATTCAGTTATTTCCCTAGCATAGTAGCCAATTGTGTCGTTAATAATCCTATTTCAAGCTGGTAGGTCACGTTATATTTTATATTACTTCATAATATTATTTTCACATTTGAATATAATATCATTTGACACGTGATATCATATTCCCTGTTATCAATCACGCTTTTTTTCGTATCTGGAGCATCGCTATATTGTTCTTCTTTGTCCCTTTATAATCCCCTCTTAATCTATCTTCACCCCACTCCTCACTCTCTCTCTCTCTCTCTCACTCTCTTTTTCTCTTTATGTACACCTCTAACTCATCTTCGTTTTGATATTCCCAACACTCACAACACTCACAATTGCACACACACACACACACACACACACACACACACACACACAAGCACAATGAAGGGATAACCAATATGCATACATAAATACATATATGTGTATATAGATAGATAGATAGATAGATAGATAGATATGTATAGGTGTATGTATATATATATATATATATATATATATATATATATATGTGTGTGTGTGTGTGTGTGTGTGTGTGTGTGTGTGTGTGTGTGTATGTATGTATTAATACATATGTGTGTGAATATATATTAGCTGTGTATATATATTTACATCATTTATACGTATGTGTATGCATGCTTATATGCGCATCTATATGTAATGTCGGCATACACACATACAAGCTCAAAGAAATGTCTCTGAGTTTGGTTGTGTAGAATTTCTGGGTTTGTTCAATCATAGATAGATGTGTATAATCATATATGACATGAATATATTATATAAATAGACTTACTAATGTACAAACATTCTATAGTACTGTTGTACTATTTCATATATGTGCACAAACAATTCAAGAGATTCAATGGTCTTCATATAGTCAGTGTTGGTTCGCCTACGGTAAGATTCTATCATAGCCCTCCCTGCGGTCTAACGTCCTTAACAATTGATCTACTGTAGGTTGCATTTTTAAACAAATCGCTCGCTGCGCCTTCCAGCCACTGGTGAACTAGTCTAGGAAAATAAGATGCAGTGACGTTTATTGATGTTGCTGTCGTTGTCGTTGTTTCTGTTCCTGCTTTTATCGTTTATTCTATGTCCAACCTTAATGAAAAGAATGATGTGGCCAAACGTAGACCTATATACAATCTCTGGAATTGCTAGATATAACAGATCAGGTCTGGTCTGGTCTGGTGCAACATGACATTAACACCCACATTCTTTGCAAAAATATGTTTATGCTCAGATCTAGATGGCGCTAGTGTAAATGTCTGTGTCACTCAACGTCTGTTCAATGACTATAAATTCTCTGGACAACAACAACAGCAAAGAAAAATAGCTACAGTCACAAATATTTTTCTGCACGTTCGTTTAAGTTGCTAGAGATAACAGTCATGTCACACTCAAACCACAGATGAAAGAAAGGGCCAATAGCGTATACATCACGCAAGAGGTAACCGTAAGGATGCGATGGGAATATCTGGGATGAACAGTGCTAAGTTATATTTGACTTGGTATTAAAAACGAACAACAAAAACATCATCGCACGGTGAGCCCCCAATTCAGTGCCATAACACGCAAGAAACAATGGAAAGCACTTCCACAAATCACTTCTTATGATCTTCAAAAATCCAACAGCACATACGAAATTTAGGTAATGACCATATGCGGAAGTATTTGCTTGTAGGTCTGTCTTGATTCAGGTTGCCAAGGATGTGCATTCTTCCGCACATCAGATGTAGCTGAGTACCGGTGGGTACCTTCTATAAAGGAGTATCTGTTATTCATTTCTATGTGTGTACAAAAATGTCTAATCTTTCTCTGATGAGGTGTTAACAAGACTAGAAAACAAGAACATCGATCTTTCAAATCCAGCCAATTCACTCGTGTAACAATGATATTTACCTTTAACAACAACACTCAGATATCTTGTTAATTAGAAGCAAAGCGCACACACGCATATATGTGTGTGTGTGTGTCTGTGTGTGTGTGTATTTGTGTATGTATATGTATGTATATATGTACGTATACATAAATATATGTATACATAAACGTATATATATATATATATATATATATATATATATATATATATATATATATATATATATATATATATATATATATATATATATATATATACATATATATATGTATGTATGTATATATATATATATATATATATATATATATATATATATATATATATATATATATATATATATATATATATATATATATATATATATATATATACATACATATATATATATATATATATATATATATATATATATATATATATATATATATATATATATATATATATATATATATATATATATATGTGTGTGTGTGTGTGTGTGTATAAGTGTACGTATTTTCGTATATGTATGAGTGTATATATCGATTTTTCTAACGTTCCGAGTATACACTCATTACCCTGTACATACTGATAACTCGTTGAAAAACTTCACAGAAATATATACCACATTATACATTCATTTTCCCATAAGCTTCTATATCATTTCTTCAATCTCATACATAAATGAATAACAATATATATATGCGTGTGTGTGTGTGTGTGTAGACATACATATATATGTATATATATGGATGCGATTTGTGTTGCTTTTTTGTATAATTTCTGTGAATTGTGTGTATGGGCGTGTATGAATAGTTTTCTGTGTGTATTCCTGCATACATGTGTATGCGTACGTGATTTTATAGAGTGTGTCTCTTCTGTGCAATACGAGTGTAAAATGCAACGATGTTTATGGCACGATATCTGTGTGTATATTTGTGTGTGTATGTGTGTGTGTGTGTGTGTGTGTGTGTGTGTGTGTGTGTGTGTGTGTGTGAGTGTGTGTGTGCGTGCGCGTGATAAAATATGTGGTGTATATTTATGTCTATGTTTATGTCTATGAATGTATGAGAAATTGAAAAGATACCGTATTGATTTCCGGTTCTCAATCGTGAGTTTTTGTGGTTTTCTTTTTCTGCCGAAATACTTTATCGCTTCGTCAGTTCATCCATCTTTTTTTCACAATTAACTGTTTCGATGCTCTTTCTTTCATTAGTTTCCACATATATTTCATTTTTATTTTTGTCGCTAATACTTTTTTTTTCTGTTTTCTTTCTCTTTATAATTATCGATTTAATTGTAAGTAGAAGAGTTCATACAAGAACAGATTTCAATAAGTTTACTTGGCGTGAGAAATAAAGAATGTAACGTTTCGGTAACAAGCTCGTCGTCTTTGATGCTAAAGAAAATACAGGAAATTGGTGTTGTTGCCTAGGTTGTAAGTTAGAAACAGTTTTGTATTTCTCAATCAAAATAGCCACACCTGTTTCTCTGCCTTCGTCACTCTCAAAGATAAAGTGTATCGTACCGAATTACAATATTCGTAATTTTCCGCAGATATTGAAGTTATGTAACTCATTCATGCAGTCATGAATTAATTATTGATAGTACGGGTCGTCAAAAGTTTCATTGTATTTCAAGCGTGGCTGTGTGATAAGAAATTTGCTTCTCAATCACATGATTCCGGGTCCTACTGAGAGGTACCTTGGGCAAGTGTCTTCAACCATAGCCTCGGGCTGACCAAAGACTTTTGAATGGATTTCCTAGACAGAAACTGAAAGAAAGCCCTCGTATGCGTGCGTGTGTGCGCGCGTGTGTGTGTTTGTGTGTTTGTGTGCAATACATTAACTCATTCTCTCCATCAAATCGACGTTGCCCGAGCAGGTGCACGGGGTACCACGCGTCAGGTGTCGAAGGGATCGCAGAATAATGGGCGATGAAGTGTTTAGCTGAAGAACACAACGCACGGCCCAGCATAGGAATTAAAAACACGATCTCTCAATTGTGAGAGCAATATGAGGACCACTTGGCCATGCGTCTTCATAAATAAACAAATAATAATAATAATAATAATAATAATAATAATAATAATAATAATAATAATAATAATAATAATAATAATAACAATAATAATAATAACAATAATAATAACAATAATAATAATAACAACAACAACAACAATAATGATAATAATAATCGTCGTCATCATCATCATCGTCGTCGTCGTCGTCATCATCATCATCATCCTCAAGTGTGCAAAAGTAAAGCTGGTGAGAAACAAGCCACAAGTCATTATTAATACCATACTAAGTGTAGAGGTATTATTGAGATTAAAATATAAGGATTATAGATAATCTAGAAAGAAACGGTTCAATTCAACTAGACTGGAATTTGGAATCGAAACAATTTTATCTCCTAGTGATCTTCCCCCTCTTTTCTACTCTCTCGATTCATTCCTCTGTCTCTCTATCAGTCATACTCACCCGCACACACACACACACACACACACATACGCACACACAATTTCGAAATTTCATATACATATATATTGGAATATATCAATGTCTACACTTTTATATATGTGATACGGAGAATAAAATAGAATAGAATGGACTGGAACAGATAGATAGACAAAGAGAGAGAGATATATATAATTAGAGAGACAGATAGATAGAGAGAGAGATTGATAGATAGATAGATAGATAGATAGATAGATAGATAGATAGATAGATAGAGAGATAGAGAGATAGATAAATAGATAGATATAAATGCGACTTCATGACACCCTCGACTTGTTAGCGTTGTGTCTCCTCAGCTACAGCGATCACGGACCACTGAATCTAATAAATGTTTGCGCTTCTTGATTATCACTCCATCGAACAAATATTTTACTGATCCGAGCTGATATACACCCATGATAATAAATCCTGTTATGTACGATTGAGAGTGAGAGTCAACACATTATTCATTCTAAATTCATCCAGGTAGATTTGAACGTGAACACACTAATCGCTGTTGAATTTCGTCATAGGAGAACATCTCCTTTGAGACAAATGTATGTTCATTACACACCCTGATCATTAAATGCTGATTCATGTTCCAATGACGAAATAAGAAACTCAAATGATTACAAATGTTCCTGGTTTCTGGACAATTTATATCAATGCTTTTGGATAATACTGTGGATTAGTTTTGTAGGTAGAAAACTTTTATCTGCCTTTTCTTATTCCTTGGGCGCCATCTTCGTTGTCATATTATTTCGCATATCTAAATTGTTGAGTATCGGGTCAATGCAACCTTTCTCTTTGTAGTTCTTCTCTGTAATGTACAGAAGAATATATTCTGTGTGTTAGAAGTGACAGCGAACAAAAATCGTCTTTTTCTTTTCTGTGGTTTAGGGAAAGGTCTGGTCTAAAAGTCTTCCAAACGTGAACAACCAGGCTTATTCTAATTTCTACTTACAATGTATTTAGTATCGCATTAGCCAATCTATCTGTCTTTTTTTAAAGTAACTAGATCGGATTTTAGAGACATTTGACTGCCATTTTAGCAGCTCGAATTACCGTTTAGAGGTTCTCTAGGAAAGTTATAACAGAGAAAATATATCACACAGCTGTTAGCATGCTCTTATGTCACTTCCTCTCTCTATATGTGTATGGTGTGTTTTCTTTTTTTATTACAATCGGAATCATCTTTCCGCAATTCTCTTGAAAGCAGATATTTTTCAGATTCTGAAGTACATCAGAAATCCAAGGGAACACGAGAACAATGGTAGGCACATACAATTTCCTAACAATGTTTCCCAACTTTATAATCGCAGAAATCCATAATATATGAAGTCCTAACATTATAGTCAGTCTCTGAAATATTAACGCAGAGTAGAAAAGAAACACATTCTCAAAGTTATCGACGCGTTTAGATATGTGTGCGCAAGTTTATATGTATGTGTGTGTATTTATGTGTGTGTATATATATATATATATATATATATATATATATATATATATATATATATAAGTATGTATGTATGTATTATATAAATACACATTCGTATATGTGTATCTATATACATGTATATTTTTCGCTTTGCGTTCATGGATCTCTACGTTTTTTTTCGGGTACACATGTGTGTGTGCAGGTATGTATATATGTGTGTACATATATGCATATATATATATATATGCATATATGTACATATGTACATAATCATTCATATAAATCTATAAATATATGAATATATGTATATACAAATAGGTGTGTGTATGTGTGTATGTGCGTGTGTGTGTGTGTGTGTGTGTGTGTGTGTGTGTGTGTGTGCGCGTGTGTTCCTATCTACGAATGTGAGATAACGCAAGAGAAAAATAAAGATATTTTTTTTCTTTTAAATATGAGAAAATATGTGGTTTACGATGTAAGACGAGTATAAATAAGAATGATAAATATTCTATATCAAATAACTGTTTCCGGATTCCTTCTCTTCGATGTTGTGGTGTCATCAAAATATAAACTGCAACGGCAGCCATATTTGCAATTTAGTGAAACTACCCGAAGATATTAGGAAATGATTGTAATGATAAAACAACATAACACACACTATACGTATATATATAAATGCCTACATTAATTCATGTATACTACATGTGCATAGATACATATATATATATATATATATATATATATATATATATATATATATATATATATATATATATATATATATATACATACAAAGATGCTTAGATATAT
>NC_142943.1:3657545-3672545 GCF_046866305.1 Octopus bimaculoides
TAGATTTTGTATTTCAAATCTTCAATAATAAAGAAATTATGAAAATTACATTTTGGTTTTGCAAAATATATTAAAATTGTAATTTATATGAATTTTCTTGTCAGTGTAGGTTTTAATAATTGCTTTCTTTAAGTAAAAGTTACATACTCGTAACTAATAATAAACAGCTTTTTTCATTATAGTCTAGATAATAGATGTTTTAAATAACGTATTCTTCAAAACGGTTTGTTTGCAAAGACAGAACAGTCAAGGCTGGAGAGTGCCTCATCAAAAGACTGGAGGACAATATAAATAACTTCAAAATGAGACAGAAGCTGTTGTGTAATGAAAAGAATATCAAAAGCAAGGCATTTACACAGGCAAACAAATTCACGTTTACAGTTACACACAAGCACACAAAAATATACTCACATACACAGAGAAATGAACATATTTACTCAAACTCACATACACCTATACACAAAATTGCACAGACACACACAAGCGCACAAACACATATATATATACACAAGTACAAAAACATATATACTCACATTAAGACATATACATATATATATACACATATGCATGTATATATATGTGTGTGCATGTGTGTGTACAGGCGTAAGCGTGGCTAAGTGGTAAAAAGCTTGCTTACAAGCCGCATGGTTCCGGGTTCAGTCCCACTGCGTGGAACCTTCGGTGAGTGTCTTGTATTATAGTATCGGGTCGACCAAAGCCTTATGAGTGGAATTGATAGACGGAAACTGAAAGAAGTCCGTCGTGTGTGTGGGGGTGGGGGTCTATATATCTGTGTTTGTTCCCCATTACCGCTTGACGACCGATATTAATAAGAAAATCTTATTGAAATAAGTACTAGGGCACAAAATAATAAGTCCTCAAGGTCAATTTGTTCGATTAAAAAGCCTCCAAATTGCTGCCCCAGCATGGCCGAAGCCAAATAACAGGAAAAAGTTAAAAGATAAAAGATACAAGATATATACAATTATAAAACCATATAGAGACACAAACAGATATACAGGCAACTTCAGAAGCGCACAAGCACAGATATAGATAGGCACACACACACACACATACATACACACACACACACACACACACACACATATATATATATATACACGCACACACATATACACACAGACTTAGAAACATAAAGGCACACAGTCCTACAAGTATGCAAACACACGTTGGCAATTAGGCAGGCGTCTACAGACATAGACACAGACATATACAAGCGCACAAACATACACATACACATGCGATTATAGAAACCCACAGACACACAAATATTCGGACGCAATTATAAAAGTGCACAAGCGAACACATACACAATTAAATATGGACGCACACATATACACACAAACAAACGGACATCTAACACATTATACTTATGTTAATGACAGTTTTAGTGAGGCGAGATGTTTTCGTTGGGATATATGTAATTAAAGTAATCTTTTCATCAAATCTAATCTAAAATAAGACCTCCACTTAATGTTCGCATGATCTTCACAACGATATCAATATATTTGATCTGACCAAAACTGAATTAAGTCTAACTATAAATGATTTCGACGTCAGATGCACTTTTACAACTATAATTCATAAGTCATATATATATATATATATATATATATATATATATATATATATATATATATATATTTATATATATATATCCATACATCGGTGCGTGTGCGTGTGTGCATGAATAGGTACACCAGTATATGTGTTGAATCAATATATATATATATATATTTAATCGGGCGTATTTTTTCTGGTTATATTTTCAAAATTTACTACCGATAAAGATACAAAAAACTGCTTTTGAACCCAGAAACAAAATGCTTTTTATTAGAATTTAGACAACCTAAAATAAGTAGCCATGGATGTCTGTGTGTGTGTGTGAGTGCGTTTGTATTTGTGTGTGTGTATGTGTGCGTGCGTGTGTGTGTGCACGTGTGTTTGTATGTGTAAGCATACATGTGTATATGTATTAATGTATATATGCATGCACGTTTGTGTGTATGTGTATATATATAAATATATACATGTGTGTGTGTGTGTACTTCTAATCCATAAACACATATACCAAAGGATATATTTTTTTCCCCTCTGAGGATATTATGCTCTGGTCATATAAGTATAAATTTTATATTTACCTAATATTTACTGAGTATTAATTGAAACAATTGTAAGTGAAGATTATTAGCACATAATATATATATATATAATATATATATATATATATATATATATATATATATATATATATATATATATATATATATATATATATATATATATATATATATATATATATATATATATATATATATATATATATTGAGAATATTAAAAGGACAATACGCGACTTCCCGCAAAGCAAATTAAATATAATTTGGGTTTTTTTTTTTGCGGAGGGTGAAAGTATAAACAAGAACAGGACAGTGAGAACAAGACAGTAAAAACAAGACAGATAGAGAGACAGATAGATAGATAGATGGATAGATAGATAGATAGATAGATAGATAGATATATAGATGCATACATATATACATACATACATACATACATACATACGCATACACATGCATTTATGAGTATCCGTATGTTTCTATGTATATATGTGAGCGTACACGTAGAGAAGTGATATATATATATATATATATATATATATATATATATATATATATATATATATATATCCGTGTTTGTGTGAGTATTGGCATGAATGTACGTAGCTATGTACGTACAAACATCGTATATAGACATATACACATATGTATAGGCTTTCGATGTAAACAAATGCAAGCTTAAAGTAAAAGACATTCCTTTGAATCTGCTCTGAATCTTCTTTGGAACATTAATGCCACAAATAATAATAAGCCTCATTAATTAAACGGCCATACTGTAAGTCACATTCATTAAAAGAAACCTTTTTATTTGTCTCACATGCAAAGATTTGCTTTCACTGACAATGGCGGCACATGGAGGACATCGGAAAAGAGAACAACATCAAGCAAAAGAAAACAGAATCTTATTTGCTGTAAAAAGAAAGTGGTTCTTCGTCAGTTTCGGCGATGAATATTCAGTTAATCGACCAACTAAACTGATTTTTTTTTTCATTGAATTAGGATGTATTTTTAGCTTTTATCTTTTACTCGTTTCCGTCATTACATTGCTGCTGCCACGCCGGAGATTCATCTTGAAGAGATTCTAATCGAACCAATCGACTTCGACAGTTTCTTTTTAATGCTTAATAATTATTCTATCGGTCTGTTTTGCCGAAGCGCTATGTTACGAGTTGGTAAACAAACGAAACACTGGATTTCAAGCTGTGGTGAGTTTATCATTTGAATATATATCATTGAATATATATGAGCATGTCTCGATATGCAACTATATGCATGAGAATACATACATAAAACATACAAATCTGCACATCCATTCATCCATACATCCATACATACATGCATGCATGCATACATACATACATACATACATACATACATAACATATATGCATAAAAGAATACCCTGTTGTTGATGTTGAAATTCTAATGAAGGAGCCTTGGATCTAGGTTAGAAACCGGTTCTTTCTCTATTGGCAAGAAATCTTGAAATAAACTGACATAGGCGTTCAACCCAATTCTGGCCTGCCCGATTCATTCAAAAGGCATTAGTTGGCTCGTGGTGCCTCCTAGCAGAATTAAACTAGAATATATTACGGAGATGCACTTGCATAGCAAGTGACCTGATATGAGATCGTGTGCTGGAACGAAAACAATTGCAGCGTGGAAGGTGTTTATAAGCCATTTAAAATAACACACAAAATCCGTTAGATTCACTTCAACATTTAAATTTAATTTGTCAAAATATTTTCATCGCTTTGAGACCGCGACCTGTTCACTGACAAAATTCTGTGCATCACAGAATTTTGTCAGTGAACAGGTCGCAGTCTCAAAGCGACGAAAATATTTTGACAAATTAAATTTAAATGTTGAAGTGAATCTAACGGATTTTGTGTGTTATTTTAAATGGCTTATAAACACCTTCCACGCTGCAATTGTATATATATATAGTTAATAGTAAATGAATGTGTATAATTACTCCTCTTCAATTTATATTTACTGTGATATTACTTTGAATGCAAAAGCACGTGTTTTGTGGTGTAGGAATTAGATTTTAATAATAGTATATACATGTGGATGTATGTGTATGTTTGTGTAGATTTAACTTATTCACATGGTATGTTTAGATATCTACATATGTATTCTTTCGGCATCCTGTACTGAGAACAACAGGAGGAAATTGCTTCCCTAAGCCAGAAATCGATCTATAGGTAATTCTTCTTTTAAAAATCTGATTGATTCACTAGCCCACTTTCAACCTGTGTTAATAGAGTAAAATAATATATGGTTTATAGAGCTATTAGCATCTATTTTCAGCATGGTCGTTTGCCTATCCACACACATTTGCTATAATTATATCTACATAATTATATATCACTACAAATATTTTCCTAAATGTGGTTAACATGCTGACCACTTGATAGAATCGTTAAATGGTTTTATCCTTCATTAATTAATTATATATACATACACACACACAAACACACAGATATGTATATATATATATATATATATATATATATATATATCTATATATATATATATATATATATATATATATATATATATATATATATATATATATATATATATATATATATATATATATATATATATATATATATATATATATATATATATACACATATATACACACACACACATATATCTATATGTATAGATATACATAGAGATATCGATATATGCATGCATGCATGTTCATACGTCTATACATGTTTGCGTGTGTTTGTATGTGTGTGTGTGTATATGTGTGTGTGTATGTGTGTGTGCATTCATATACATGTGTATGTGCATGGATGCGTGCGCATGTGCACATGCATGCATATATAGGTCACAGCAACGAAAGCATTGAAACCTATATTCATGGAAACCGTATATCGTTATAAAGTATATAGGTTATCTGTCACAATATATCGACGTAAATGAGCGAGGAGTTACCAGAAATGGTGCCTCGACGGAATAAAATACCTTAGAGATTTTAGCTACCGCCATTTGGTGTATCAGTTTTAGTCCCACTGCATTCGATTTCGTTATTCTTCTCAATGATATTGATCTCTTGGTCAATACACACACACACACACACACACACACACACACACACACACACACACACACACACACACACACACACACATATATATACATATATATGCGATGGATCAATCAAATATAACCTCGTTCTTTCATGCCTTAATTATAATTGGTCACGTGCCTATATATGTAGATATCTAGTATACAGCATGAATGGAATTTTACACACATAGATGCAAAGACACATACGTACATATATATATATATATATATATATATATATATATATATATATGTGTGTATGTATGTATGTATGTATGTATGTATGTATGTGTGTGTGTGTGAAAACGAAAGAGGGAGATAGATAGATAGATACTTAAATACATAGGCAGAGAGAGAGAAATGCGTATGTATACACATGAATGCATGAATAAATACATATATGCATGTATGTATAAATGTGTATATATATATATATATATATATATATATATATATATATATACATATATATATATATACACACATATATATATATACAATTATACATACATTCATACATACATGCATACATACATTCGTACATACATACATACGTACATACAGATGTACGTACGTACGTACATATATACGTTCACCCACATATTCAAGAAATAATCAATAGTCATTTTTCAATGAATTCCTTTGACAAGGGTTATCTTTATAAGTAATATATAACAAATGAAACAGCAACAACACCAACAAAGCCAACAACATCCACAGCAATAACAGGAGATTAACTTTCGTTGGGTTCTTTGAAAATATAAACCGTTCAACTCAGGTGTTTTAAGCAGGAAATTATATCGCAGCCACACTTGATAGTCTTTCTATCTACCTACCTATCTGTCTATCTATCTATCTATCTATCTATCTATCTATCTATCTATCTATCTATCTATCTATCTATGTCTATATTTCACCGTCTCTCCTCTCCCTCTCCCTCTCTCACTCTTTTCAAACATGTATGTGTGTGTGTATATATATATATTATATATATATATATATATATATATATATATATATATATATATATATATATATATATATATATATATATATATATATATATATATTTCTATATATATATATATATATATATATCCACACATATATATACACATATATACATATATGGATACACACACATACACTCACACACACTCACACACACAGACACACACATATATCTTCAAGGCTCATATCACTGAAGTATATGTATGCACGTATATGTTTTCCTATATGCTTGTGTATCTAAGCATATATCTTCATACATGCATTTGTCATTCCATGTCTGTATATGTGCATGTGTTTGAGTGTGTGTGTATATACATCTGTGGGTTCTTCAAATATACATAAACATGTACCTCTATACATGTAACTACAATACAAGCTAAATATCAATATGCGTATACACATAATTTAAACGTGGAATGTCTCAGGAGCTCAGCAGAGGACAAATTAAAACCGGGCGTTGACGATTTTATTAGTCATAACAATATTCCCACTCCCCTTTTTGACCAATTGTAAAACGCGTGACCAACTTGTCACGTCAGTTGCCATTCCCTTCGGATGATGTACTCTTGAGATGATGTTGACTCATTAATGGATAATTGTTCGCATCCAAATGTAATTATATGAAATGGAATAATGGAAAAAAAAATTATTTATAAAAAGTTTAAAACTTGAACAAGTCACGTCTTTAGTTTCCCAATGTTGAAAGTTTTATAATAACAGAAACATGCAGACATAGGACATGTATTCATATAGATATCTGTGTATGTATGTATGTATGTATGTATGTATTTGTTGTTGGCACTCCGTCGCTTACGACGTCGAGGGTTCCAGTTGATCCGATCAACGGAACAGCCTACTCGTGAAATTAACGTGCAAGTGGCTGAGCACTCCACAGACACGTGTACCCTTAACATAGTTCTCAGGGAGATTCAGCGTGACACAGAGTGTGACAAGGCTGGCCTTTTGAAATACAGGTACAACAGAAACAGGAAGTAAGAGTGAGAGAAAGTTGTGGTGAAAGAGTACAGCAGGGTTCGCTACCATCCGCTGCCGGAGCCTCGTGGAGCTTGAGGTGTTTTCGCTCAATAAACACTCACAATGCCCGGTCTGGGAATCGACACCGCGATCCTATGACCGCGAGTCCGCTGCCCTAACCACTGGGCCATTGCACCTCCACAGATCTAATTATACATCGTCGACTAAAGTATGTCCCAAACGAATGTATAATATTTCAACCACTTAGTGAAAGAGAGTGGCAGAGAATCGGGTGAAGGAAAGGTGCGGGGGATTGGTTGTTTCCATTATCGATACCAATACTGACTTATCTCTTAATATTATAAAACCTGAAGCTTCAGTTTCAATTTATTCTTCCCGGTTTGTCCATATACGTATCTACCTCTCAGGTTGCTTCAGTACATGTTTATGTAATGTCTATATTTATAGTCTGTTGAATTTAAAGAGGAATTATATAATTCAACAAGAATTACGTTTCAAAGAAAATTTTACAGTCTGTGGGGGAAGATACTGTGTCGGTTGTAGCATGGCCGTGACTGCTTTTACGGGTTAAAAGGAATTAAATTTGATAGTTTCAATAAATTATTCAAATGGAACGTTTAGTTATTTCCTGATATGATATTATTACGAACCAACACACACACACACTTACATACATAAAACACTCTTGCATATCTGTATGTATACATATACACAAACAGGTATAATCACATCTATCTATATATCTATCTATCTATCTCTCTGTCCACCTATATGCCTGTCTATCTATATGTATATATATATATATATATATATATATATATATATATATATATATATATATATATATATATATATATATATTTATATATATATACATACACACACACATACGCACGCACGCATGCATAGACATACACACACACATATATATATATATATATATATATATATATATATATATATATATATATATATATATAGAGAGAGAGAGAGAGAGAGAGAGAGAGAGGTATATATGTGTATACATATTCATAAAAAATCCGTGCATTTATGTATATATCTACATGTATAATTATGTATAAGTATGTATAAGTACACACACATCTATACATACGTACATATTAGCTTGTGAATGTGTATGCGCGTGCGTGCTGGTGTGTACAGCATTTAAGGTTATAATGCTTCAATAAATAAGAATCGTGTATATTTGACCAATAAAATGCAATCATGCTGTGTCAAGTCGTTACTGTATGATTAATTAGTTGAAGAAATTAGAATATGAAATCGCAGACTGGAGAAAAAATATCAAAAAAATCTCTAACCATAAACTATGAAACGAAATGGCCGCCAATGGGAGAAAAAGAAATCAAAACGAGAAAACATTAAAACAAAACAATGAACCCGAAGCAAAATAATAAATATAAAATATGTATAACTGTAACTTTTACTAGTGAAGTGTAACAGTTTTTTAACATATTTTATAGTTAGATATAAAACTGTACGTATGTATGTATGTATGTATGTATGTATGTATGTATGTATGTATGTATGTATGTACGTGTGTGTGTGTGTGTATGTACAAATGTTTGTTTTTAAGAGTGTGTATTAGTGAGAAGCATCAAATTTATCTCTTTTTTCATAGTTTATTTAAACAAATACACTTATATGTCACTGAGCGTATATATATATATATATGTGTGTGTGTGTACATGTATATATATGTATATATATATATATATATATATATATATATATATATATATATATATATATATATATATATATATATACATATATATATATATATATATATATATATATATATATATATATATATGTATATATATGCATATATATATATACGCATATATATGTAGGTATATATATATTTATATATATATTGTATGTGTATGTATATCTTTACCTATCAATTCACTCTACATTCATATACACACATGTATAGATACATTTTTGCGTGTCTTTCACTTTGTATCTTTGTCTATCTCATTATCTATATAGACACACGCACACACACACAAATATATATATTCCATGTGCAAGTGTGTCTATCAAATATATCTTTTTCACTCTATCTACCAATCTACCTATTTATCTTTCTATGTATATCTGCATATATACATTCGTACATATACTATATATGTATACAGATACATACACACACGCGTTCACGTAATGTTTTGCGTCGATAAGAGTGCTCAATACATGTAGAATGTATGTTACTCTATTGAAACTGAAGACGGGATATTTGTTTCGTGACGCAAGGTTTGAAGATTTCCTGAAGATCGCAGTGGCGTGAAACTAGAATCAGAGGACGAACTTTTGGTTCTAGTTTCAATGTTAATGAAAGTACAGATACGCAGACATTCATACACAGACAAACGGATTAAGTCGATTATATCGACCCCAATACGTAACTGGTACTTATTTAATGGACCCCGAAAAGATGAAAGGCAAAGTCGACCTCGGTGGAATTTGAACTCAGAACGTAGCGGCAGACGAAATACCGCTAAGCATTTCGCCCGGCGTGCTAACGTTTCTGCCAGCTCGCCGCCTTATAGAGATTTCCTAGAAGTTGATATGGTCCCATGGTAGGAATGACAAACGAGGTTTATTTAGCAAATATCTTTGAGTTGAGAACTAAAAATAAATCAACTGAGAATTTTTGTGCATTATCCGTATCCGTGCTTAGAGATCGTCTCCTGGATGAGTCAATTGACTGAAACACCTGCTGTCATGAATGCCTAGGCATAGGTCTCTACGCATACATGTGCATGCACACACACATACACACGCACTCACTGATGTATATATATATATATATATATATGTGTGTGTGTGTGTGTGTGTGTGTGTGTGTGTGTGTGTGTATCTATCTTTTCTCTCTTACTATATATATATATTTATACATTCTTGGAATATTTTTGTGCCACTCTGTTTCTTTCCTTTCCTTTACTTTACTTCTCTGAATTTCTTTTCTCTCTCTCTCTCTCTCTCTCTCTCTCTCTCTCGCTCTCTCTCTCTCTCTCTCTCTCTCTCTCTCTTTCTCTCCTTCACTGTTACCCTCCTCCCACTATCACATGACCCGTGATGACCTAAAGCGGTTCCATTTCTTTTGCAGCCCCAAGGCATTTTTTGTTGTTGAATACGTATTATTATTATTATTGTTGTTGTTGTTGTTAATTGTTGTCTTCGTCTGACCGTAAGCCATTATTCTGCTTATTGTTTTGTCCTTCTTCTGTCCGCTAACGGTCTCGTCTCGAGTCCGTCTCGTTTTGTTAGGTTTTGCTCCCATTCCCGGCAAGTTTCTTCCCAGTGCCTCCAGAGCGGAATCAATATTATCGATAATGGCCAAAATTGTGTTCGACCCTCTGGTCGATAACAGTTGAGCATTGTAGTTCGCTTGAAGCATTGTAATATCGAAGAAAGAAACTGTTCAAAACCTTTACATTTCAGGCGCAAAGCCCTCAAAAGAAAAACAATCTGGGAAATGTCTAGTTACACAGGTTCCGTTAATCTATTCAAATTCCTCAGCCTTATGTTAGCAGTAGCAGTCACTCTCCAAATATTTACACCAATAATTGGAGAGTGACCGCTTGGTGTATAGGCGAAGGAATGGCTGTGTGTTAAGTAGCTTGCTTCCCAACCACAGTATCCGTCTTACAAATCCACTCACAAGGTTATGGTCGGCCTGGGGCTACAGTAAAAGACACTTACCCAAGGTGCCACGCTGTAGGATTGAATCCGGATCCATGTGATTGGAAAGCAAGTTTCTTAGCACTCAGCCATGGCTGCGCCTAATCGTACACACTCCGAACATAACTCAGAACTGCGTTAGAGGTTTTTTTTTCTATACCGTATGCTTTCTATTCAAGCAATGATTAACGGCAGCTATTAACATTCATAGGAAAATTAATTCTCTCACCAAAGGACTCTCAGAGAACAAATTAAAATTAATTACAAATTTGGTTTAAGATGAAATGACAACAGTCGTGGCAGACAGGTGTAAAACCGGGGCAAAGACAACAAAAGACGAGGAAGGTTTTTCGCATTGAGGTCATAAATTTTCTTAGAAGCTTTTATTTGTCATTATTTTCGAAACGTCACTAAACAGCCTTCATCATAAATCATCTGAGTGCGTTTGTATGTGTGTATATACATGTGTGTGTGCGTGTGTGTGTGTGTGTGTGTGTGTGTGTGTGTGTGTGTGTGTGTGTGTGTGTGTGTGTGTGTGTGTGTGTGTGCGTACATATTGATATAGATATATATAAATATACACATACACATACACACACGTATTCATATGTATTTGTATGTATGCGTGATTTGGAAATGTATGTATACATGTGTGTATACGTGTTTCCACATGTGTATATACGTATTCCTCTATTTAATGCTACTGTTGCCTTCTCCTTTATTTAAAAGTTTCATTTCTCAGGAAAAGCTTTGATAATCATTAGACATTATCTCGTCACAGTGGATAGTAGGTTCTATATGCCTCGAAATGGAGGAGGCAAATATATTAGAAATTGCTACTGCAGAGGAGAAAAACTGGGAAGGGGGAAAAAAGGCGAAGTCCTCCTCCACATCACTGAAGAGGAGTGCCAAAAGATCCCCACACACATCCAACTGGCAAAGGACCACAAGTTATATGTAGTGGTGGAAGGAAGGCGGCCACGTTGTTATGTATGCGGCAGCGAGGCACACCTCAAGGACAGTTGCCCAACCGCCGCCAACCAAAAAAAGCAACAAGGGCAACCACCAAAACCCGGAAAAAAAACCCTACTACCAACACCACCATCAACAATCAAAACAAGAGAAACACAAGCAACACTGGCAACTGAGAAGACAACAACATCTGCAAAAACAACAAGTGAGGAAGCAGGGGAAAAGAAAGAAAATTCCAAGACTGTTTCCCCTTCCCCCACATCACACACACCTCACACAAATAACAAGCCATCAGCACCAACAAAAACAGCAACACAACCACTCACACAAGCACACACAGACGCTCACAATTTGCCCCTACCCCCTTCCGATTCCTCAGAACCTTCGTCGGAAGATGAAAGTAATGAGGAATGGCAAATAGCCCAGAAAGGAAGGAGGAAGAGGAGCAAGAAAAGAAAAGCAAACACAAACAAAGCAGGTAGATACACAACTCCCGAAAACACTCCAGACACCAACACAAGCACACACAACTACAACACAAGCAACAAAACCCCAAAAGCAAGTACACACACAATGCTCACTGCCATCAACACAAAAAACTCAGAGTTGATGGAATACATCAACACAAAAACAAACATAACAAACGAAGACATAAAAACCAGCAACCACCCATACACAACACCGCCAGAACACATCAAAATACTACACATAACACCAACCCTGCACCACACACTAAAATCTATTTTTCCAAAGGCAGTTGGCAAATGCCAAAAATACCTGGCGAAAAAACTATATAGTGATCTCCTCGAAGAAAACCCGAAGGAGGAGACACAAAAACTCTCAAACGGTAAGTGACTCTCTTTATAAAACTTTAACACTCAAATCAAAATGATGCTCAAGATTGGTTGTGTAAATGCGCGTGGCTTGGGGTCCCCTTGGAAACAAGGGTACCTCCTAAATGACATAAAGTCACATAAACTAGAAATCATAGCCATAAGCGAGACCAGACTCCATGATCCGCGGGCCCTATCGTCCATGTTTGGCAGACAGTTTAACATTTATTTTTCTCCCTGTCTGCCGAGAATGGGCGGTAGTGGCACGGCGGTACTCTTTCACAAGAGTCTGGATCTCGAAGTAAAGACAGTATTCATAGACCCGGAGGGTAGATTGGTTGTTCTGGATGTCGATGGCAGCGATGGGTGTGCTTTTCGACTCATATCAGTATACGCACCACCTTTAACAGGTAGGCCGGATTTCTTCCGACGTCTAGAAGTATTCCTAGGAACGTCTCGTCCTTTACTTTTAGTGGGGGATTGGAATGCTACCTTGGACACGCATCTAGACTATGTGGGCAGAGATAGGAATAGACGGGGATGCAAATGCCTCAAAGACCTGCTCAGACGCTTTCAACTGTCTGACAGGTACCGACTCGATTACCCGAATGCGCCAATGTGGACATGGACAAACCGCATCGGGTCGTCGAGATCGTATCTAGATAGAATACTGTGTAGGAGAGTAGATAGAGATAGCATAGGGTGTCCACAATTTCACATAGTCAGTTACACGGATCACAAACTTGTGACGTGTACGCTAGACTTAGATAAGACACATAGGCAGGGCTCCGGTTACTGGAAACTAAACGCGTCTTTCCCGTCGAGACCAGTTTTCAGAGACCGGATTAGCACGTTAGTAAAGAGGGCTTTGACAGGAGCCATCATCAATAACAAATGGTGGTTTGCCCTCAAGAGAGCAATAAAAGCAGAAGCGGTTAGGTATAGCAAAGCACTAGCCATAGACAGAAACAGAGTAGAGGGTGAACTAGTTAAGAAGCTAGAAGAGGCAATTAGAAGTGGCATCGCATCCGACGTTTTGGCGGGATTGAACCTCTTTCCAGCCATCATCACTCGAACATATCGTGTCTTTTATCCGACTGGCATAGAAACAATGTTGCGAGATAAATAAATCATACATCTATCTATCTATCTATCTATCTCGCAACATTGTTTCTATGCCAGTCGGATAAAAGACACGATATGTTCGAGTGATGATGGCTGGAAAGAGGTTCAATCCCGAGGCAGACTTTGTACAAAATAATTTACAATAGAGTTAAATGATGAGCAAATTGTTATGTTCGCTGTTCTGTTCAATTACACTAATTACAATGCCCCGCTTACTAATTAACTAATAAAAGTACTTCTCACTTTCTCTCTCCCTCCCTCTCTCTTTCTCTCTCTCTCTCCCTCTCTCTTTCTCCTCTCTCGCTCTCTCTTTCTCCTCTCTCGCTCTCTCTCTCTGATACTCTAATTCCTTTCGTCACTTCTTATAACGCCCCAACCCGATTTCGATCTCTTCTTTTCCGTTTCACACACACACACACACACACATATTATATGTGTATCTATGTATGTATATATGTACATACGCATATATATATATATATATATATATGTATATGTATGTGTGTGGGGAGCATTTGTGTGTGTGCTGACGTCTATGTATATATAAATATACATATGTATATACATAGATGTATATGAGTATGTATGTATATTTGTGTGTGTAATTGTGTGAGAGTGCTTGCAGAAAAAAAATGCCTTCGATGCTGTGAATACCAGAACCATTACTGCTGCTACTACTATCACCACCACCACTACTACTATTACTACTACTACTACTACTACTACTACTACTACTACTACTACTACTACTACTACTACTAGTGTGTTTTATTGACTGTCCTCTTTGAAAGTATCTGGTAATAGACTGGAAAAGCAATCAAGTGTAGCCTAAAGACTGTCTGAATTAGAATGAATAGTGTAGGTGGGGGGGAATTGGGAATATAGTTGAAGAGAGAGAAAGAGAGTGAGAGAGTAAGTGAGTGAGCGACGTTGGGAGAGAGAGGGAAAATGTGAGTGAGTGAGTGAGTGAGTGAGTGATTGAAAGAGTGAGTGAGTGAGTGGGTGAGTGAATGGGTAAGTCAATGAGTGAAGGACTGAGTGTGACTTAGGGGAGGAAGAGAGAACGAGAGAGAGAGAGAGAGAGAGAGAGAGAGAGAAAGAGAGAGAGAGAGAGAGAGAGAG
>NC_142943.1:3682545-3692545 GCF_046866305.1 Octopus bimaculoides
TCAAGAGCACAGCGCACCGTTCAGTCGAGGAGTCGAAGCCACAACGGTGTGTGCAACGCAACGACCTGACATCTAGGCCACGCGCACACACACACACAAAAACACACACACACATACAGACACGCACACACGCACGCACACATACAGACACGCACACATACTTATACATACACATACATATATGCATACATACACACAGACATAAATACGTACATACATACATACATACACATACATACATGCATGCTTGCATACATACATATATACATACACACAAACTCATTCATACACACACACACACACATACATAGGTACATCCATACATAGAAACAAACACATACCTATATATATGCATACATACATACATACATACATACAACATCCACACACACACACACACACACACACACAAACAGATACATACATGCACACATACATATAGAACGTAATACCAGCGATAGTCGAGGGATTACTGTACTTACAAAGATATGGATATGCGTAAGGGCGTGTTGCGTGTGTGCAAAACGCTATCACGAAAGGTTACTCTTACTCATATCTTTCAGAGTTATTTCCCTTGCAATTTAGGGGAGATAACTTGCAACATACTTTTTTTGTAGTGGGATACTTACGTTAAAGATTGTTATCGACGCAAATGAGTTTACCTTCTAAGTTTCTCTCTTCATGCCAGAAATAGCAGCCAAATCTTCCTTACAACCTACATATGTTGAACTCAGGCTATGTTGAACTCCATTTCATAACGTAATTCTGCATAATCTTTAAAAGTGGGTTGTCATGACTGGAACGGATTTAACCATGAATGAAGATCTCGGCCGTCCCAGGGCTAAATATTACAAGCCATTAACTGTAACATGTATGATCGAACAACAAAGACTCTACGAGACTCCATGAGACTCCACGAGACTGATTGAGTTGTCAGAAATAGCAACCAAATTATTCTCGAATCACACTCCAATTGGTCCTCCGTGGGTTACGACGATGATCGTTCGAGTTGATCCGAACAACAGGAAATTGACGGGCAAGTAGCTGAGTCGACTCACAGACACGCGTACCGTATGTGACAATGCTGGTTCTTTGAAATTCAGGTCGTACACATTTTTGGAAGCAGAGTGGATCGGATCTATGTGAAATAAAGTGTCTTGCTCAAGGACAAGACGTGACGCCAGGAAACAAACTGATGCCGAATACCACTAAGCCACGCCCCTTTACATCAGACACTACAGTCTTGAGAGGACGAGGGAACATTGAACGATGTAGTCCTCGATACACAGCGTTTGGAATACAGAGAAAAAAACTATAAAACATAAAATCATATATTACAATAAAAGACTCGAATTCCTGTGACTGTAGATTCATTTGGTAATCGGTAACATAAGGACGGTAAGGTAACAAGTTTGTTTCTTAACTGCATGGTTCCGGGCTCAATTCCACTGCGAGACACAGCTCGCGAAAGCCTTGTGAGTGAACTTGATTGATGGAAACGGAAAGAAGTTCGTCGTATATATATATATATATATATATATATATATATATATATATATATATATATATATATATATATATATATATATATATATATATGTATATATATGTGTGTGTGTGTGTGTGTGTGTGTGTGTGTATGCATATATATATATATATATTCGCCAGGATAGATCGCAAACCACTACACACATCTTTTTGTAGGCGGCGAGCTGGCAGAAACGTTAGCCCGCCGAGAAAAAAATGCTTAGCGATATTTCGTCTGCCGCTACGTTCTGAGTTCAAATTCCGCCGAGATCGACTTTGCCTTTCATCCTTTCGGGGTCGATTAAATAAGTACCAGTTACATACTGGGGTCGGTATAATCGACTTAATCCGTTTGTATGTCCTTGTTTGTCCCGTCTGTGTGTAGCCCCTTGTGGGTAGTAAAGAAATAACACATCTTTTTGTCTCCCCCTATTTCCTTAACAGTCGCCCAGGAACTGTTGAGATCGATATCATGGCGGTTGCAAAACGATAACCTCAGAAAAAAAGAAACAAATAAAGCAGAACAAAATATATGAATAAGACCAAAAACATTCCATCCTGGGAAACAAGAATCGTAGAGAAAGAAAGCGGGGTTATAGTTGTTATTAGTTCGTTGATCATTGTCGATGAAGACTCAGAGTAGCGCATGGCTGAAGGTGGGCATGATGTGTCCAGCTGTGTTCAATCAATTCAATTCATACTTGGAAGGTTTTGTTGCAGGTCGGTCACCGGTGGGCTGCTGGGAAAGAAGGCGAGAAGTTGGCTCTGGACTAGCACAGCTCAAGCTTTCTTTGTGCTCCTGTAATCCTGTTCGGATCGTAGAAGGCGGCACCTTTCTTGGAGCAGCTTCACCAGGGAGGGCGATAGAAGCGCATTAGAGATGACATGGGTGAAGAGAAAAGGTTGGACGAGGGAGTTGGTTATTTGTCAGATGAGGCGGCTGGAGACTATTCAAGTCTGAGGAGTGATAGCTTTTGGAAGGAAAGTAAAAATGACAAGGAGAGAAAGTGGGAGAGAGAGAGAGAGACAGAGACGGAGACGGAGAGACAGAGGATACAGTAGTTATGTGGTCACTGGATTCTGGAGTGTGCTTGGGAGTGAGACTATGTCAATACGTCGAGTTGACTTTTGTAAAAATGCAATTTAAGATGTTTGTGTGTAGTACAGCAGTTCTGTCCCAGGAGTGAGCATAAGGAAAAGGCGTGACTGTGTGGTAAGAAATACAAGACCATCAAAGGTGACGTCCAAATTTTATTTCCTAAATCCCAATTTTAAGAAAGAAAAAAAAAATTATCCAAGGGAATTAAATCTATAGATTTTTTAAAAGAGTTATCTCCCTTAGACATCATTATTTCAAATTAATTCATAAATATTTTTTCTACTGTAGGCACAAGGCACGAAATTTTCGGAGTCGGTGTCAGTCGATGAGATCGACACCAGTACGCAACTGGTACGTAATTTATCGACCCTGAAAGGTTGAAAGACAAAATCGGCCTCAGCGGAATTTGAACTCAGAATGTAAAAACAGACGAAATACCGCCAAACCTTTCGCCCGGGGTTGTTACTGCCAGGTCGCCGCCTTTTTAATTCATAAATATTAGTTCGTTGTTGTATGTGGTTTGCAATTCTCTTTATGTGAATTCGTGCCTTAAAATATTTTTTATTGCGTCTGGGGTGAGCCAGTCTCTTTTGGTGCCTTATTACGTAACACATCGCTTCGATAAGTAAATAAGTAAATGAGTGGAAAGCGAACAGGTGTGCGTGTGTGTGTGTGTGTGTGTGTGTGTGTGTGTGTGTGTGTGTGTGTGTGTGTGTGTGTGTGTGTGTGTGTGGTAAGAAGCTTGCTTACCAACCACATGGTTCCGGTTCAGTACTTTAGCCTAGGGCCGACCAGAGCCTTGTGAGTGGATTTGGTAGACGGAAACTGAAAGAAGCCCGTCGTATATATATATATGTATATATATTTGTATGTCTGTGTTTGTCCAACGACCACCACCACCACCACCACCACCACCACCACCACCACCACCACCACTACCATCACTTGACCTCCGATGTTGGTGTGTTTACGTCATCGTAAATTAGCAGTTCGGAAAACGAGACCGATAGAATAAGTACTAGAATTACAAAGATTAAGTCCTGGGGTCGATTTGTTCGACTAAAGGCGGTGCTCCAGCCTGGCCGCAGTCAAAATAACTGAAACAAGTTAAAGAATAATATATATATATATATGTATATACATACATCCATGTTTTTCATCATGTGTGTCTCTGTGAGTGCGTATGTGTGGGCGCTCGTTTGTGCATCAACGGACAAATTCTTTTCCTCAACTGACGAATCGACCACCACCACCGCCACCACCATAGCAGCAGTAACACACTGTCAACTGGCTGAACCAGGAAGAAGAACTGTAATTGATATCATCACTGTCTGAAGACAACACTGTAACGTAGGTCTGTCTGTTCTCACGTAACGGTCAGAATGATGATGATGATGATGATGATGATGATGATGATGATGATGATGATGATGATGATGATGATGATGATGATGATGATGATGATGATGATGATGATGATGATGATGATGATGATGATGATGATGATGATGATGATGATGATGATGATGATGATGATGATGATGATGAAAGAGAGAGAGAGTGTGTGTGTGTATGTGTGTGTCCGTGTGTATATGTGCATATGTGTTATATGTGTGGGATAGACCGACAGACAGACAGAGAAAGAAAGAAACCTATACGTGTTTCAGCTAAAAATCAGCCGCATTAACCTCTATAGTATGGGAGAATGTAGTCATACACGGAGTCAGTTCTCCTCCTCTACCTCCTCCTCCTCTTCCTCCTCCTCCTCCTCCTCCTCCTCCTCCTTCTTCTTATTACTATTATTATTATTATTACTATTATTATTATTATTATCATTATTATTATTATTATTATTATTATTATTCAGGTCACTGCTTGGAATCGAACTCGGAATCTTAGGGTTAGTAGCACTCTTAACCACTTATGCCATATGCCCAAGACACCTCATGAAGGTTAGAGGGAATATCAGCCGTAACGTTGTGTTAACAACAATCAAGATGAGGACAAATATCCGACAAATGTTAATAATATAAACAGGTATATATATATATATATATATATATATATATATATATATATATATATATATAAATATATATATATATATATATATATATATATATATATATATATATATATATATATATATATATATATATATATAATATCGACTGATGATATAGCTGAAAGTCCGTAAATATCTGTAGAGTTTATATAATCATTAATAAGGAAAATGAAATGGGTTAATAGTTCCATTGACTCTACGATTGTTCCATTTGATCGTTATTGGAAAATAATGGTACGTTATACGAAATAATACGTTAAATGAAAGCTGGAAAATATCGAATCGTCAGACTTTTGCAGGGATTGCCTTGATTTCCCTGAATTATTTCGCATTTTATTTAATAATCTTCCAGCAATAAACTTGTAAAGTCTCGTTGAAACAATTGTAGACGTATTCAATAATACGAGGTGTTCATTCCATTCTCCTTGGTAAGTTTTACAAATTATATATATGTATGTATGCATTCATATACATGTATATGCATATCTCTCTCTCTCTCTCTCTCTCTCTCATTATCTCTCTCTCTCATTATCTCTCTCTCTCTCTCTCTCTCTCTCTCTCTCTCTCTCTCTCTTTTTCCCCTCTCTCTCTCTCTTTACAGGGTCTAATTCTACGATACTTGACATCCAAGTACCACCCTCGAAATCCTCGCTGTCCACAATAGGGCTGTTTTCTGAGCATCTACTAATTCATGTCAATCTCAAAGTCTCAAACAAATTTGTCAAACCTGGTTGTTAATGATCCCAGAGTCCCTACAAATATGGAGATGACAGTTATACATATATGTCTCCAACAATAATAACTCTTTGCTAGAGTTGGCCATGTTGTCCCATCTATGACTGCGGTGTGAATCACGATCTAAAAAACCTCACCAGGTGGCGCTATTAAGTTAGACATGGCCTCGGCCTGTACTGTACGAAGCCTATCTAAGTTATCTGAGTTATATAGAATACCCGGAAGATATTACCTAAATCATCTCCAAACAGCATTAGTTATGATAAGGTGCTATTGATGTAACCCTAGCTTTGATCAGGCTGACTCTCAACGGCCTCTGTTTAGTCGTTCTGCCGCCAGGGAAAGTTTAAACATTCGCCACAGAATATACGAAGCCATTAGCACGACCTCGGTCGGTTTCACTGTCAGACAACGTCGGCGACACACAGTCCCGTCGCTCCCACCCTCACAAATAACCACCCCCACCCACCCCCGTCCTTAACCGTACCGTTGTTTGACTACTTCACTCACTCAGTGCAAACGTGTGGATCATTCTTAAATAGGAGCCGTTTGGTAAGAAGACACCGGTCACGTTAATATACCCTCGCATACCCGCTTCTCACCTACACCCTTATGTTTCTCACTCTATTATCATTATTATTATTATTATTATTATTATTATTATTATTATTATTATTATTACTGTTATTATTATTATTATGGTTATTATCATCACTATCATTACTACTACTACTACTACTACTACATTTTTTCTTTCAAGGTTTCTCCGTGTCTTCATTCATATATTTTGCTTGATTATTTTTCATTATTTGTGTCCAACCGTCGATTTACCTCTCTCCCCTTCTCTCCCCCCCACCTCTCTCCCGCTATCTCCCCACCTCTCTCCGTCCCCTTTTTCTCCCTCTCTCTCTCATTCTTTTACTGTATACACACAGTTGCATACACATACCTACAGAGATGCCTATTTTTATACTTTATCCGTCTCCCTCTCCACACACACACACACACACACACACACACACACACACATACACACACACACATACACACACACGCATATATGTATATATATATATATATATATATATATATATATATATTACGGCTGCGGCCATGCTACGGCATCGCCTCGATGGTCTTAGTCGAACAAATCAACTCCAGGACAAATCTTTACGTCTGCTACTTTTTTCTATCAGTCTGTTACCGAACTGCTAAGTTACAGGGAAGAAAACGAATCAACACCGGTTGTCATAGCGGTGGAGAAAGGAGAGAAATATAAACACAGACACAAACACACACACACACGTCCACACGCACACATATGGGCTTCTTTCTGTCTCTGTCTATCAAATCCACTCGCATGTCTTTAGTCGGCGCGTGGATACGGTAGGAGACACTTGCCCGAAATAACAACACCGATACGAATAGGTAGATGCGGAATTTTTTAAATGATTTCCGTCGTCTGAAGATAAATGACAATCAACAGGACAGGCTTATCTGCGAACCAGCTGATAATCTGCGTCGTGTTTTCCAAATCTTGTTGCCTCCAAGTATTAACAACATCCATACAGTTAATGAGAGAAGCAGCAGCAGCAGCAGCAGCAGCAGCAGTAGTAGTAGTAGTAGTAGTAGTAGTAGTAGTAGTAGTAAGCTGATGGCAAAGAGAAAAATGGAAGGGAGTGAAGGTAGAGGAGGTAGAGGAGGTAAATTATTGATTGTAATTGTATAAGAACTGGTTCTGTATTAGTAATAACCAATGAGAGAGAGAGGGGGAGATGTAAAATGATTCTATATAAGGTAAGGTAATACTTAACGGCACCAAATAACCAATAATCTGTATTTATTAGAATTAATGTTTACAAGAGTAGAAAGAGAAAATAAAAAAAAAGATTATCCATAGGACTTGAAATCAAAACTTTTAGATTTGAAACACACATATTCTGATAAAGCTGCGTTGTCAGTAATTAACGAAGAAGGGTCCTTTCTTTATCGCTGGATGTGATCCACAAACAAAAATAACAACAACAGCAGCAACACTGACAAAGATGTTCATTGTAAAACGCACATCCGTTAAGGGCGATAAAATGACAGTATTGACGCCATCTTTCTTTCCGTTTGGCTTATCTCTTTTCACATTCAAAAGTTCAAATTCCACCAATTGCGGCTGTAAATCTCATCCTTTCTGGGTCGATAAACTAAGTAATAGGGAAATATTTCGATCAATATTATCGGTCACACCCATCTCTCGAGATGCGTGGGTTTGGGCCTTTCTCGAAAATATTTCATACACATTATGCCATATATATATGCAAAAACACTTGTATGCTAAATTTATATACATTTAAATACATTTATTTGTATCAATATATTCATGTATGTAAAATACATGTGAGCCCCCGCGTGTATACGTGTGTGAATCCGTGTGCGCATGTGCTTCATGTGTATGTGCGATTGGTTTTGTTTTCAAATTTTTCATCCTTATAGAATTATGAACATATTCTATTTACTTCACATACAGGCATGTGTTTATACACGCGTATGTGAATATCTATGAGTGTATACATAAATGCATTTATTCATACATACATAAATACATACATGAATACATATATATATATATATATATATATATATATATATATATATATATATGTATATATATATATATATATATATATATATATATATATATATATATATATATGTATATATATATATATATATATATGTATATATATGTATGATATATGATATATAAGAAAATATAATGATATATGTAAGATACATAAGTAAATGATATCAAACTCATATATATATATATATGTGTGTGTGTGTGTGTGTGTTTATTAATGTGTATGTATATACGTTTGTTATGATGTGAATGGGTGTATGTAAATAAGTTATGAGTATGTGTATAACTATATAAATATATCTCAGAAAATTTACATAACAAAAACATATATTTGGCCAAATATACACATATATTTATGAATATATATATACATATATATATATATATATATATATATATATATATGTGTGTGTGTGTGTATGTATATATATATATATATATACATACATACATTTACATATACATACACCCACCCACACACACACACACACACACACACACACACACACACACACACACACACATATATATATATATATATATATATGTATGTATGTATGTATGTATATATATATATTCACATGTAAATTCAGCTTTAAACCATGTTGAGGAATAAAAAGAAATAAACATACTATATATGTGTTTGTATGTTTATATAAATATGCAAATATATTTTTGTTTACATATATTTATACAAACGCTCACACACACACACACACACATATATATGCATAGATATATATATTCAAACATACATATTAGTATAAATGTATGTATGCATATGCTTTTCTATGTGTGTGTGCGTGTGGTTCGGGTGGGTGTGCTTGTATGTACATCTATATCTAATCGATACGTAACCCCAGAGAAATTCTGGTCTATAGAATAAAAGGATGGATGACATTAGAAAAATGTAATATTTGTGAAATATTATTTACAAAACACTGCGTATTGCTTGTATTGAAAT
This sequence comes from Octopus bimaculoides, assembly GCF_046866305.1. Classification (NCBI taxonomy): domain Eukaryota; kingdom Metazoa; phylum Mollusca; class Cephalopoda; order Octopoda; family Octopodidae; genus Octopus; species Octopus bimaculoides. Next base: position 3,691,568 of record NC_142943.1, read on the forward strand.
GGAAAATAATGATATAGCATGGCTTTTGTCGATTCTTTGGTGAGATCCAGCGAGTGTGGTTGCCTCTGGATGCTTTTACATACATAATATTGGGCACATATAAATGCATGTCTCTTTCCCTCTCTCTCCCTTCCCCCTCTTTCTGTATGTGTATATATATATATCTATTTGCATATATGTATATATACATATATATGTATATACGTATTTAGATAGATAGATATAGATATATGTGTGTGTATGTATTTATGTATATATGTATATATATGCGTATGTATATATATATATATATATGCGTGTGTGTGTGTGCGCGCGCGTGTGTCTATGTATGTGTATATGTGTGTGTGTGTTCACGCAGAAACACGTGGTTTGGTTTCAATGGAAACTACGAACGCCAGTGAAGAAAGAAAGAAAGAAAGAAATAAAGAAAGAAAGAAAGAAAGAAAGAAAGAACCAAGCAAAATAATTGGTGGTACAATTCTGTGGAGGGAGTAGAGGAATAGGAAGGAGCACATATACATCCCTCTCCCTGTCTGTATATGTATACATATATATATATAAATATATATATACAAACATATATATACATACATACATATATATATATATATATATATATATATATATATATATATATATACACGCACACACATGCTCACACACATACACACACATGCATATAGATTTCTTGAGGCGGGGAAACAAATAGAGAGGATAAGAAAGACAGAGGAAGAGTAAGAGAGAGAGGGGGAGAGAGGGGGGGGGAGAGGGGGAGAGAGGGGGAGAGAGAGGGGGAGAGAGAGGGGGGAGAGGGGGAGAGAGGGGGGGGGGGGGGAGAGGGGGGGGGGAGGTTAGTCTTAAGCAGTGACTGAAATATGTAGAAATACATGAAGCACAAAATAATGATGGATTCAATATATACAGAGAGGCAGCGAACAATACCGCGCATGCGTGAGTGTGTGTACGTGTGCGTTCGTG
>NC_142943.1:3697545-3702545 GCF_046866305.1 Octopus bimaculoides
CTTTTGTTTTACAATTTACCAATAATAGATTTCTTTATTTTAAGGATCTGAATATTTCATCATCGAATGTTCAATTTTAAAGGATCGTTTTAGTTTATCGGCAAACGGAAAATAAATTTCTTTTTATTTAAATCACTATTTTTTTTCTAGAAATTTTCTTTTTTCATTATTATTTTTCTATTTTTATTTTTCTTGTCCTTTCAGGGATCATTCTTCGACTTATCGATAACCGAACAACTTTTATTTCCGTTAAGAATATCTATTATTATTTATTATTATTATTATTATTATTATTATTATTATTATTATTATTATTATTGTTGTTGTTGTTGTTGTTGTTGTTGTTGTTGTTGGTGTTCTTGTTGTTACTACTACTACTACTACTACTACTACTACTACTACTACTACTACTACTACTACTGTTGTTGTTGTTGTTGATGATGAGGTTTTGTTTTATTGTGGTTGTTACTGTTGCTACTGACGATGTTCATGATGATGATGATCATGATGATGGTGATTATCGTCATCACCATCATCATCATGTTATTACTGCTATTAACATAACTGCTGCTGCTGCTACTACTACTACTACTAGTATTATCATGACTATTATTTTTATTATCTTCATTACTACTACTACTACTATACTCCTACTCTTATTATCATCATCATCATTAATTTTATTACCATTATTATTATTATTATTATTATTATTATTATTATTATTATTATTATTATTATTATTAGTGTTACTGGTTTTTATTTTTCAGAAATTCAAAAAAAAAAAAATCGATGATGAAATGAAATCGAATATCTGATATGTTCGTAAATTTCAATATACAATTTTTTAGGGATCAGTTTTAGAAAAGAATAAAAATGAGAGAAAAAAAAAGAGATGCTTTTTTTTCAAGATTTTTGTTATTGTATTTAGAGCTATTTTAGGATGTATGGATTGCAAAATGAGATAGCTGAGTGGTTAAGGTAATGGCCAACTAATTCGGAGTTTCGGTTTCAAATTCGCCAGTGAAATTTCCTAACATTTTTTACATATACCTATTGAAATACATCATCATCATCAACCCAAAGGTCTCGAGTCTTGGCCCATGTAGGGCCGGTGGTTACCCGGTTTTCATGGCGTATAATTGAGCGAGATCACAACACCACCTCGAAATAGGACGCCGGTCCGTCGTGGACTGCAGTAAAACATGAAGTGAGGTGTTTTGCTCAAGAAAGGAGAACGTATCGCCGTCTGGGAATCGAAACTACGATCTTGTGACTGTGAATGCAAAACTCTAATCATTAGGCCACACGCTTTCACGAAACACAATATTGTCTTATTGAATTACCGAATTAACCCCTTTTCAAACAGAATCTATCTACATTCATACAAACACTATATTTTACATTGTTTTATTTAATCACTATACCAAAAGAGGGCCCCTAGTTTCAAGGCTGACCATGCATCTGCGCATTTATGTTCAGGATTATTTGGAGGAAGATTGGCAGTTTACTATAAATGCGTCTCTTCTCTACGCCACCGATCTTTGTCCAATCGAAAGTACACCGAATTTGTCCGACTTATCTCAGCACAATTATCGTCATAGATATTGCTATCATAATGCAAATTTTTACAACAACAGATTTCGCAAGGTATTTTTCAAGATTTTTTTCCCCTGTACCCCCAGCACACCACACTGAGCTGATATGTTTTGTCCCCCTCGAAGTGATAGAAGGCAAAGTTGACCTGGGTGAGATTTGAGCCTAGAGCATAGAATCAGAACAAATTACGAAAGGTGTTCCATCTAATTCGCTAACGACTCACGCCCTGATATCATCTTACACAAACACTGCATTGCCTGTCTCATACAATATACTTAACCGTTATATGTCTGCATTTATACTAACACCATGCTTATACTGTCTTACTTTAGAAATCTGTCAAGGTCAGAAAAGCTCTCAACATTTTGGGGTCGATAAAATTTGTTATAAAAATTTCCAATAAAATAAAATTTAGTTACCAAAAGGTCATATTATATGTAAACAAAATAAATCAATGCCACCATTCCATTGCGAAGAAATATACACATCAAGAGAAACGGTTAACTGCTTAAACTAGAAAACTGAAATATTCTCTCCAAGTGCCTCGAGAGGAAAATTATCTTAGAGAATTCAAAATACAAAATAAGTTATGATTTTATTTCAACAAAATTAACATTGTTTATGTAGGTATTGTGTAAATATGTATGTATGCATTTATGTATGTATGTATGTATGTATGTATGTATGTATGTATGTATGTATGTATGTATGTATGTACGTGTGTGTGTATGTATGTATGTATGTATGTATGTATGTATGTGTGTGTGAATGTATGTATGTATGTATGTATGTATATATGTATTTAGGTAGGTAGGTAGGTATGTGTATGAAATTTGGCCTTAGATGTTAGAAGCCTTAAATACAAAAATTATTCTTAGACTGGCTTGAATATGCCGGATGTCTTAGATGCCTTGGTGTATTATTATACACCAATGCAATGGCAATCCGAGGTGATAATTCCATTTGTTAAAAGGAGAGACAAGAGGAACTGCTCAAATTTTAGAAGGATCTCCATGTTGAGCCTCCCGGATAAAAGCTAAGCGAAGTGTCTGGGAAATAAATGTAGGGAAATTTATGAGCCCAAGCTCGCTGATAGAGAGTGGTCGGCGTCATAGACACAGCACAACTGACCAAATATTCACTTCGTGACCACTCTCTATCAGCGAGCTTGGGCTAATAAATTTCCCTACACACATACACACACGCACGCGCACGCACACACACACACACACACACACACACACACACACATATACGGGCGTATATATACATGTGTACGCAGGCGTTTATAACGTAAATGAAAGAATGTTCAGTTTTTTTTTGTATATATATAGATATATATGCAGGGAAATGTGTGAGTGGGTGTCTGTGCATATGCTGTGTGTACATGTGTGTGTGTGTGTGTGTGTGTGTGTGTGTTGATACCTTTATGAAAGGGGGAGAGATAGAGAAGAAAAAACAAAGAGACAAAGAGAGAGACTGATAAAGGAGAAGAGAGCCGTGTAGAATAACCGAACACCTTGAGAAACATCAACAAACGAGCAGAACCGATTGAGTAACACTTTTCTATTTTAATTCATTCATTTTTATTTGCATTGCTTTTCTTCCGTTTCTTTTTTGTTCATTTTTAGTTTGCCTTTATGGGGAAAGGTGAACGCTATGATGTCACCGAGAGGAAATACCAGCGTAGTGGCCATCTTGGCGTCATTAACTGCCCGACTCGCGCCTGCTGGCAGACGAGATACGGTTTCAAACTGGTGAGTGTTTCAATAAATACTCATAAATAATGTGGTCGGACATATACACAAACGCTCACACATATGCACGTATATATATATATATATATATATATATATATACTATATATATATATATATATATATATATATATATATATATATGTATATGTGTGTGTGTGTGTGTGTGTGTAACTCTGTATGTATGTCTATATATATGTATATATACATATTATATACATATATGAATATATATATATGTGAATATATGCATATATATATATATATATATATATATACGTATACACATGCATATATACATATACTTTATTTGTCTGTATGGATGTATGTATGTATATATATATATATATATGTATATTCTTTATTGCCCACAGGGGGCTAAACATAAAGGGGACAAAGGACAGACAAAGGGATTTAGTCGATTACATCGACCCCAGTGTGTAGCTGGTACTTATTTCATCGACCCCGAAAGGATGAAAGGCAAAGTGAACCTCGGCGGGATTTGAACTCAGAACGTAACAGCAGGCGAAATACCGCTAAGCACCTCGCCCGGTATGCTAACGCTTCTGCCAGTTCGCATATATAGACATGTGTGTACGTGTCTGCGTGATAAGAAGTTTGGTTCTTCTGGACATGGTTCCGAATTCAATCCCACTGTACGTCATCATGGGTAAGTATCCTCCGCTGTAGCCCCTCGCCGACCAAATCCTTGTGGAACCTGAAAGAAGCCTGTCGTATATATATATATATATATATATATATATATATATATCCACGGTCCTGTTTTTGTTCCGACCTTTAATCTTCCATAAAGCCAAAATTTTATTTTGGTATTTATGGGAACAACTGCCTTCGAAGACTCATAATGTCGTTCAATGCTCGAAACGAAGAGTAGATAGACAGCCGACATCATTGCTATGTATCATTGTAGTTAATTAACGTTGACCAAAATTAGCTATTTGGAATATCTCCGGCGTGTTCTCTTGTTTGTTCTTCCAACACATGGATGAAAGATGGATAGCAATTTGTAGGTTAAGGAATCGACAATATATCGGCAACACTCCAGAGTAGTAGGTTACTAGAACACTGTGTGTGTGTGTGTGTGTGTGTGTGTGTGTGTGTGTGTGTGTATCTGTGCTTGCTTGTGTGTGCATGTCTGTGTATGTGGGCGTGCGTGTGTGTTATTCTCTCTCTCTCTTTATATATGTATATGGAGAAATCCAATGTGATACTACATATATATATATATATATGATTATTATTATTAGATATTAAAACGAATGCATTTTTGTATAAACATATATACGTGTTTATGTATGAATGTACATGTATGTATAACTATGTATATATGTATGTGTGTGCGTGCGTACTGTCCATAATTCCATCTCTGTTGGATGCTGACAGATAAAAAAAGCTTCCTCTTTTTTTTTTTTTTGGAATCGTCTATTGATCTCTTTTGGTTCCTGATCTGGACGGGCTATTTAGAGTTACCTCCACACAAACACATGCATACAAACGCATATATTCACATGCAAACACTTTCGTACATATGCACACAGGCACACACAGAAATATAGTAATGAATATGATAAAAACATATACATGCATCCACACACACACACACACACACACACAAACGCACTC
>NC_142943.1:3707545-3710045 GCF_046866305.1 Octopus bimaculoides
TATTATTATTATTATTATTATTATTATTATTATTATTATTATTATTATTATTATTATCATCATTATTATTATCATTATTATTATTATTATTATTATTATTATTATTATTATTATTATTATTATTATTATTATTATTATTATTATTACTATTAATCATATCATCATCATATTTTTCGCCTCTTCCTCATTCTCCTCCGCTTCGCCCCTCTTCCTCCTCGTCCTATTCATTCATCATTGTGTTCATTGTATTTTGTTCGTGCTACTTCTATTATGAAATATCAACTTCATTAACTCCTTATTAGAACGAACGTTTATAAATGAACATCTGTAAATAAACTATCTCCACAATGCAGGCATAAGCGAAAGAAATCTAAAAGAATATTAAATAACAAATGACAAAGCCATAAAACACAAACAAAAGACAATTAAAACAATACACACACATACACATATATACATAGATACATACACATGTATGCATATTTATATATATACATAGAGAGAGAGAGAGAAATATATATATATATATATATATATATATATATATATATATATATATATATATGTAGATATTTAGATATATATCATTATGTAACTATTTAAATTGGCAAAAAGTATCAATCAAGTATACAAAGCAATAAACATGACAAAAGTAAAGAAAAATAATGATGTAATAAAAAGCTAACAGTTTAAATACAAAGGAGAAATAAAAATAGACGTTTCGACAGTAAACAGTCATCATTGAAATTCGCTCCTATTGTATTTTTTGATGAGTCAATCAGTGACAGGTGGAAGTTATCAAGGAATCTCGCAAACAATGGGAAAAGATTGGTAGATGGAGAGTGGAGGAGGAGGAGTTCGTGGTCGTATATGCGTAAACATGTGTGTTTTTATATGTACATCATAAATGGGTATACATATGTACATATATGCATATATATACATGTATATATATATATATATATATATATATATATATATATATATATATATATATATATATATATATATATATATATATATATATATATATATATATATATATATATATCAGTAGGTGTATATGTCAGTATGTGTATAAACACACGTTTTTTTTATGGTGAAGGACTATATTTTTTCATAGGTAAATTATTTTAGGCAGTGGTAGTAATGGCGGGAGTCTGTTATCATTGATGATGACGGCGATGAAGAGGATGAGGTGGAAAAGAAAGTAGGGGAAGGTAATCATTTTAAAAATAGTAGTATTAATAGTGGTGGTGGTGCTAAAAATTGCGAAATATGTAGGACTGCAAGACAGTGAAACTAAGAATTTTTGTCTTAGTAGTAGTAGTAGTAGTAGTGGTAGTAGTAGTAGTAGTAGTAGTAGTAGTAGTAGTAGTAGTAGTAGTAGTAGTAGTAGTAGTAGTAGTAGTTGTTGTTGTATTGGTTTCGTTGTTGCTCCAACCAGGTGATTGTTGATAGTTATTGTGGTAGGCATAAAAGCCGTGGGTCCCTTGGGAGTAGAACACTACATGTGATGTTATATAAGGGGGGAGAGAGAGAGAGAGAGAGCGGGGATGAGGAGATGGAAAAGGAGAAGGAGAGAGAGAGAAGGAATGAGGTTTTTTGACAATAATAAACCAAATGCTATGGGTTGGGGAGCGAGGTGGAGACAACTGATTAGTGAATGCATATTGTATGAACAGTGAGGGAAATAGTTAATTAATTGACGGAACATGTAGAATAATTAAAATATATTAATTACACATCGAGGGGAGAGGGTACTCTGAAGTTATGTACATCGAGTAGCGATCAATCATGTATATATGCGTGTATATATATATATATATATATATATATATATATATATATATATATATATATATATATATATATATATGTGTGTGTGTGTGTGTGTGTGTGTGTGTGTGTGTGTGTATATCAACATATACGTTGGTATATATGTATATCCAATTATAATTAGGCATATATATATATATAGAAGAGGAAGAGCTTAGGTCACGGTGAATCTATAGTAATAGGTATGCGGCCTCAGTGCTCCAATTGATAAGCTGTTAGGATCCAAGTTCACAACGGAGGCTGGAGTTATGTTAGCCACTGTCCAATAGGGAGAGAACTGGATACCCGTAGCCTACCTCAACTGGCTTTCTGAGTTATGGACTTACGTAAGGAGGTACAGCTTCAGGGAAATATGGATTAACCGTCAAACCCTCCGGAACAGAATGAGCTATGAGCTATAACGTACCTTGAGTTTCACACGTTGCTACACATTTCTCTACATGAATTTTTTCCTCTACATCTTCACATAAAAGTTTCCAGCCAATACCTTCTCTTATCTGTACGCTTTATATTTCGTTTCCGATGACAGAATACCCAGCATATGGAAATGTGGATCAACAAAACGATCCATTAGCTGCGATATCTCAGAAACAGCTGTAAGATACTATTATTTATTACTGCTTAATTCGCTTCATCATTAAACTAATTTAAATAAACTGAT
>NC_142943.1:3720045-3722545 GCF_046866305.1 Octopus bimaculoides
TCCAAGCATGCATGCGTTAAACATCCAAGCATGCATCCATTCATACCTACATACGAACACATATACACACATACAGGCACACGTATAGACATATTTATATATCAGTGAATATCTGTTCCTATGTCTGACTGTATTACGTCTGTATGGATATAGCTTTCTCATTTATGTGTGTTTCTATTTGCAAGAAACCGACTCAGACAAATACATACGCATGGACAGACATGGGTGTGTGTGTGTGTGTGTGTGTGTGTGTGTGTGTGTGTGTGTATACATATAATGTATATATATCATTTATATACGTATGTATTTATGTATGGGTCGAAGTGTGGATGAATGTGTTATATACATTAAGAGACATATATCTATATAGACCTATGTACGCCCTTGTGTGAGTGTCTATATATATATATATATATATATATATATATATATATATGTATGTATATATATATATATATATATATATATATATATATATACATATATATATGTGTGTGTGTGTGTGTGCGTCAGCGTTTATATCTGTGCGTAGATGAGAAATTTTCTGTGTGCGCGCGTACAAGTGCGAGTGTATGTGGATATGTGATATATTGTGCACACAACATGTGTGGGTGTGCATATATATATATATATATATGTGTACACTTTATCATGCTCCTTTGTGTATACTCTCTCGAATATATAATTTCATAATATATCCATGTGTATATGTACATAAATTTGCATATAAATTTAAATACACTTCGTCCAGTGTGAACGTTCAAGTGAGCAGTTTCATAGATATATACATATGTGTGTGTGTGTGTGTAACTTATATAATTCCTCATATACGTGTTTACATCTCTGTTCCCACCACATATACACATGCATATATACATGAACATATGCATACTTTAAATTCATATATACGTGAATTACAGAGAATTTATGTCTACATATATATATATATACATATATATATATATATATATATATATATATATATATATATATATATATATATATATATATATATATATATATATACATATGTATGTATATGCATACATAAATATATATATATATATATGTATATATATAAATATATATATATGATATAGACATATAGATACAAATTTATATATAAAAATAGAAATTAATATCTAAACAATTTAATGAAAATATTTTCCCTTGTAAAGCACGTTAGCAAAGAGACAGCTAAACAGGAAATGAATTCATCTTTACATCTGAAATATAGTGACCTTGAAATTTATAGAACTTAGAAAACATTTTGAGCATTTTGAGTCAAGTAGGTACATGTAATACATTCACAATGGTCTCCCAACGAAAGGTCCGTTTTTTTTCACATATCCAACATTAAAATGAATTCAATGATGGCCTCGTGATTGGAGTACATATGGTCTGTAACATCAGAAATAAGAAGGGGCTGGGAGTGGTGTGAAATGTAGTTCTTAAGCCCCTTAATATTGAGGAATAGCATGCGCATGCGCATGCAAAATGTTTTACGAAGAAGGGATAACCCGGGCTGCCGTGAATAGGAAACTGCTTCATAAAATAAAAGTCCAGCAATTGAGATTTCATGGTCATGTGATGAGGAAAGAGGGCCGAGATAACTTAGCAATGATCGAAAGGATAGAAGGGAAAAATAGAGGGAAAAGAAGATGCCATGGATGTCAAACATGACGACTGGTTGGGAGAAAGAGGCATTAAACATAAGGAAGTGGAATTGCTAGAGAAAACAATGAACACATAATGAGCGCCTGTGCGCTGCATTCCGGAAATGGAACCTAATGAAAGAAGGTCCTGACAGAGAAGCAGTGCTAAAGTTGGAGATATGATAAAAAAAAAATGTTAAACAGTGGTTGATGCGTAAAACAAAATACATATTACTCAACTCAAGAAAATGGTTACCAACCATTGAAAGTTGACGAGAATAAAATAGTAAATATTCTATGGGCGATGGTATTTTATATAGGCACAATACATTGCAAGTTTTTCTCTAAATTTTGTGTTGGCGGATAGTGCGGCATGAAGTGGGTTACATTAAGGCTACTTCTCCATTGATCAATGGAGGAAAGACAAAGCTGAGTTGGTGAGGATTTGAAGCTAGAGAATAAATGGTTGTGACTAAATAGCAATAAGATACTTCGGCGGAAATAGCAAACATTCTGACAGTTATCGTGGCACTCCGTCGGTTACAACGACGAAGGTTCCAGTTGATCCGATCAACGGAACAACTTGCTCGTGAAATTAACGTACAAGTAGCTGAGCACTCCACAGACACGTGTACCCTTAACGTAGTTCTCAGGGAGATGCAGCGTGACACAGTGTGTGACATGGCTGGCCCTTTGAAATAGAGGTACAACAGAAACAGGAAGAAAGCGTGAGAGAAAGTTGTGGTGAAAGAGTACAGCAGGGTTCACCACAATCCCCTGCCGGAGCCTCGTGGTGCTTTAGGTGTTTTCGTTCAATAAACATTCACAACGATCGGTCTGTGAAT
>NC_142943.1:3747545-3752545 GCF_046866305.1 Octopus bimaculoides
ATATATATATATATATATATATATATATATATATATATATATATATATATATATATATATGTATGTATGTATGTATATAGGTGTATGTATTCATCATGAATAGCGAGGCATAGTGATAGAGAATAAACATATAAAACGCAAACGAAAGTATTTTTAGTGCAATTATGAAGAAAAAGTTGTGACATATAAAACCAATCCCAATTTCAGGACAATAAAATATAAATATATACACTTTATGAAATTCCGATTAAACCGATCAAGTAAAAAATCCAGGACTTAAGGCAGGTATATTAAGATGTGCATTAGTCCCCAGTAAATAAGTTCTTGTAAGTTGATTAATTTCAAGCAAATATTTATAAATGAATTTATAGAGAGACAGTTCCCCACTATAAGATTCGTGAAAATGGTTTGGAAAATTCGGCGGTTTGCTGAACTTAGTGAGAATTTGAAATCTTGAAACCGTACAAATTTTGGGGTGAAATATTGTTAGTTTAATTCAGCAATTCATTTAGGGACATTGTTATTGAATTATATAATATATGTATATATCTACACCCGCCACACACACCACACACGGACACGCACGCATGCACACACACACAAACACACACACATATACATATATATGCATATATAATTACATGTATGTATGTATCTATATGATGATGCAGATATATTGTTATCAGACCGACATATATATATATATATATATATATATATATATATACATATGTTAATCAGATCGATATATATATAACATATACATATATATATGCATATATATATAAATATATCAAAGAGCCATATATATATATATGTGTGTACCATATATATATACATATATATGTATATATATATGTATGCACCATATATGTCTCTGTGTTTGAGTGCATGTGTGTGGGTGGGTGAGGGTGGGTGTCGGTGTGTATACCACAGTATCTACACGAGTTAGTATATTGTTATCTATCTATCTATCTCTCTCTCTCTCTCTCTCTCTATATATATATATATATATATATATATATATATATATATATATATATATATATATATATATATATAAATATATATACATACATATGTGTGCGTGTATGTATATATGTAGATACATATATATACATATACATATGTGGGTGTGTATAGAAGGTGAGAAGGAGAGCTAGAGAGACAAATAGAAAGATGAAAATAGAAAGAATGACAGAGACTTCATGAACAAACACGATTTCATTTATGATAAATTACAAAGAGTCACATACAGAGAAAAATGCAAAGACACAGAAACACACACACACAAACACACACACACCTATCTACACACGCACAAATATGCATGTAATATCATCAGTGATACACAGACTTACTGGAATCCTAGAGATTTACATTTTTACACACATACATAAACACACATACATATACACACATCCGTACATATATATATATATATATACATATATGTATATATGTATATATCTATATATATATTTATATGTATGCATATATACATACATGACATATATATGCAAATATATATGTAAGGATGTATACATAAACATCATTGACATATCTAAACTTATTCAAGAGAATCCTAAAGAGGTTTATGTTAATCTTCTTCTGATTGTTATTTAGAGATAACATTGATTCCAACAAAGATACATTTCATCAACATCATCATAATCATCATAAACATCGTCATCGTCATCATCATTATCATCAACATCACCATCTTCATCATCATCATCATCATCAACATCACCATCATCGTCATCATCACCACCATCATCATTATCATCCTCGTCGTCATCATCATCATCATCATCATCATTGTCATTATCATCAAGTTTTATGCTTTCTTAAAAATGTATGAAAACTTCATTTTCTTTTTTTCTTTTATCTCACTATTGTGTTTGAAGCAATCCAAAAGACACTAAGTATACCCCCCCCCCCATTACTCAGCGTAACCCCCAGTGTATATAAATATGATGAATTTTCTGATTCTCAATGAATTCGTAAGCACTGAAGAGACCCTGGACCAAAATCCACACTGATCCAATTCTGTGTCAATTGATCAACGAAATACAATCTCTCCTGGCATAAACCAGTCATACTGAAACCTGAATTTATGTAAGCGGTTGTTGAACTAACATTTTCTAATTTTCACTCTGATACAGAAATGTGAATTAATTATACTAAATCACCGAAATTCAGATTAATTTGGAGCAATCTATTTTAATTTACATTGCTATATCTGTATCATTATCGTCGTCGTAGTCGCCATTATCATCATCGTTCATCTTCCACTTTCCGTGTCTTGGACGGTTTGAAAGGAGCTGGTACATCGGAAACCTGCAGCAGGCTCCAGTTCTCTGTTTTGGTATGGTTCCGATGGATGGATGCCCTTCCTAACGTCATTTTTAAAAAATGTTCTGGATACGTTTTTATATGGCACCGGCACGCGATCATTTTATGAGATGCTTTTTTACGTTGCACCATCTTTATAGAGTAATATATACATTTTTATACTAATTTAACGAAATCCGTATAAATTTCCAGTATTATTCGTAAATACACCCTAAAATATTAAATGCTCATCAATACATAATAATGTCCACAATTTATTAAATACAATATTATACAGTAATTTACAATAGCAAATACATTACAAATAATTACAATATATTAAAACACATTATTGTGTCCTAATTTACTTTATATACATTCATATACACCAATATCCAGTTACTGTCGCTACTAACTATTAATTTACTCCCATTTACACACATACACGCTAATATCCACAGAAATATATTAAAGCACACTGATGTATGCCCATATCCATAGATATATGGAGTAATTTATATTATCATACAGCAAAATTGAGTAATTCACACTGATTTACTCTTATATAGAATAATATATATTAATATCTTAATACACACTATTATTAAGTAATATATACTAATGTATATATCAATATACTTGACCGTTGACTGAACACTATTCAATTTTTTTTCTCCGTGTTTTTATCCTTGTCTCCGTATTCTTTCTGTTGAAGAGCGTAGCTCGAAACGTTAAAGACTTTCCGTATTCCCGAACGTCATACTAATACATCTTTTGTTGTTTACACCACCTGTCCTCGTCTGTTGTTGTTTTTTTCGTACATTCTCCCATATATATATATATATATATATATATATATATATATATATATATATATATATATATATATATATATATATATATACATATATATATATATATATATATTTATAGATATATATATGTATATATGCGTAGATACACACACGTAAGTACATATACGTATACGTACATGCATATATATATATATATATATATATATATATATATATATATATACATTATATATACACTAACATATACTAATATACAGTAGTATAGAATTATACATAGTAATTCGTGTATACAGTAATCTATACCGATATACGTTAATATACAGTAACGGAGAGTGATTCAGACTAACGTACATTCATATATAGTTATATACACTAATGCAGAATGATATGTTCTAATATGCTGCCAATTTCGCTCATATATATATATATATATATATATATATATATATATATATATATATAACACGAGCCCTGGATGTTCGAGAGGGGGGAAAGTCGATTACAACGATTCCCAGTTGCTCAACTGATATTTATTTCATCGATTCCGAAAGAATGAGAGTCCATCTCGCAGAATTTGAACACATAACGAAAAGAGAGACGAAATGCAGTTAAGCATTAATATCAACAATAATAATAATAACAAACCTTTCCAATATGCCTGAAATTTGGTGGAAGAGGACTATTTTATTGCATCGACCCAAGTGCGTTGCAGGTACTTAATTCATCGACCCCGAAAGAATGAAAGACAAAGCCGACGTTAGTGGGATTGGAACTCAAAACTTGAATACAGACAAATTGCCGTTAAGCATTTTACCCGGCGTGCAAACGATTCTGCTATGAAATAACATACTATAACCTGCTGTAATATGTATTATATATACTAATAGATATTAATATACACTAACGTACTTCGCATGTATATACATTTTTACGCACCATTTGGAACTAATCTAGACAATATTCAGTAATTTACACAATTGAAAATGCTGCAAATCACAATGAAAGTTTTAGTAAAAGAGCAAGTAAATGAATGGAAATTAGACCTGTGAGTGTGTTAAATTAATAAGGCACTAAAAGAGAATGACTCTCCCTAGATACAATAAAATATGCTTCAACACATGAATTCACATAAATAATCTTATAGACCATATGCAAAAACGAAATAGACTAATATACATCTCTAGATAAGTGTCAACAAGATCCACTCTTATATTTCCGAATTCATTTATGTATTAACATACACTAAGACGTATTAATTTACACGAAATCACAGACTTTTACACCAATATGAAATAACTTACAATAATTTGCACTAATTGGATATGATTTACACTTATGCTGTAATATAATGAAAATTAGTGTTCCTAAACATACCTAGTCTTATTAAACTAATTTACACTACTAAGCACTGATTGTTTCTGGCTTCAACTAATATATAAACAATTATAATGATTTGATTTGTGGGAGTAAAGGGCCATTGAACTCAATGAAGGACCCCGACAATCCTAATTCTGATTTTTCAATCTGGCATCGTTTATTAAAAAGGAATAAAATTATAAGATTTTTGGTGTTTTGGCGTAATTATTCTGTTATCAATGTGGTAACTATATTGGGAAAATATTTCTGTCTCTTTGTCACTAACACACACACACACACACACACACACACACACACACATTTATATATATACATACATATATATATATATATATATATATATATATATATATATATATATATATATATATATATATATATATATATATATATATATATATATATATATATATGTATATATATATGTATATATATAACCACACACACACACACACATATATATATATATAT
>NC_142943.1:3760045-3767545 GCF_046866305.1 Octopus bimaculoides
TTATTGTTTTACTTCCCAGAACTCTCGGTCTTTCTTGCTCTGCTTGATTCTATGAGAGTCGACAACAACCTGTTGTCAGAGGTATCACGGTGTCTTTTCCACAAATTATATGATTTGGTACTTGGATGTTAATGAGATTTGGTGACAAGTCTTCTCAGAGCTCAAGAATTTTTCTGAGGACTCTTGGAGAATTTAGGATGGTAATTTTCTGACAACACTTCGCATTTCAATTCCAATTTCACTATATGTGTTAATGCATTTCTGTATATACGTAAGTGTTTTCCCAAATAAAATTTCAATCTATGTTTGAAGCTCCGATGAAGCTATACATTGATACTCAAGAACTCAGCTATAACTGCTTCCTAAAGCAGAAACATCTGTATGCTGAAGAAGTTCATGACATATATTTTTTTATTCCTTTGTCATTCTAGTTTCTTATATGTGTGTGTGTGTGTGTGTGTACTGTTACCACAAGAAGCAGCATTTATCGAAACGTATGCATGTACAATCATATTTAGCACCTCCGTGTACACTCGGGCATGTAAGATAATTTTTTCCAATTAATCTTTTCCAAAAAGATTTCTATTACAAAAAATGTAAAGCCATATACATTTTCCCTCATTAATAACAACAATTATGTCTATAATATATATGAGCTCTAGCGTCAAATTATTTTAATTAAAATACTATTTGAAATACAAAGTTTGCAAATATTTCGATACCATAAAAGCATCTAAGTGTTCTACATCAATTACAATAGAAATATTTATAACTTTATAATGGGATCACGTTATCGACCAGACTATGTCGTTACACTACGCTGATCACAATGCACTTTGCATCGTTTTAGATTTCGAACGATGCCACCTCGCAGGCCAACGTTACATCTGATCAGAAGGCTATTCTTTTGCAGAGTTACTAATTTACAGGTGAGTGGAATAGAGCAATGTAAAAGGACAGGACACACGTGCCGCTCGGTCTGGGAAGAAAACCGACGAAGATATGAAATACAGAGAGAAATATGAGAATGAATATAGAACACACCAGGTACAAGAAAATTTCTTCACCCCAAAATTTTTTTCATCACTTGAATAATGGAACTGCAAATACAATATCCTTAATGTATCTCACTTCTATATTCACTCTCTTAATTCCTTCTGCATTTCATATCTTGTCAACAATAATTAATACTCAAACATTTTCTCGCATCGTCTCTGATGAAGGTATATATAAAATATATCGGAAACAGCTGTAAGACCTTTTTCTTAATAAATGTCAGGAAATCTATTTACTCCTTGTTTTTTTTTTATTCTGTCAATTTATATATATGCATGCTAATGCATAACCCACGTACGACTTACCAGGCCGAGGATACCTTAGTTATATGAATGTTACATTGTCGTGAAGGAATCTCAAGTGAATTCGCCGAAAATATAATATTAAATAAAGTTACAAACTTCCTACACATAGATCCCTGGATTTTACAATTACACAGAAACACACCCACACACACGTATATATATATGTATATATATATATATATATATATATATATATATATATATATATATATATATATATATATATATATATATATATATATATATACATATATATATATATATAGATAATGTATATTACATGTATATATAGACAATGTATATTACATGTATATATATATACATGTACATGTATATATATATATATATATATATATATATATATATATATATATATATATATATATATATATATATATATTTCCACACGCACACACACATGCATATAAATTTATATATACACACACGCGCGTTCACACATCGTTACGTGTCTATTACCATTAAGTACAATACACAATGGTATGCAATGAAACCTGATATAAGCAACACCTTTCCATTCGCTGGCTGTTCGTTATTATCTTTCTTTCACTGCATTTCCTCATGCTCTTATGGCCTTTTCTTCACTCAGTGATATATCTTCTAATTTATAGTGCTCTCTGAACTAACGTATGTATATATATATATATATATATATATATATATATATATATATATATATATATATATATATATATATATATATATATATATATATATATATATATATATATATATATATATATATATATATATATATATATACATACATAAATCTATTGTGGTTGTGTTTGTAGCTGCGGTTATTGTTACTGTGGTACGTTCCACTGCTATAGCTAAGTTTGCCGTGGTCGTTTCGATTTCAGAATCAGCTGCTAAAATGTTCAACGCGGACTCCAAGTCACCAATTTGACAGTTTAATACAGTGACTGCTTTGTAATACACAAACACACTCATGCAGCCACACTTGCAAACAAATACTTCATGAAAACGCGTAGTCTTATTTTATACTTTTAAAGATTTATAATACTCACAATGTATCAATTGTCCAACTGGAACTCTGATTTTCCACATGCCCTGAGACACTGAGATTCTTTCCCTTGTTTTCTTAGTACAGAAACAAAAGTTTTGTTTTGTGTGTTCGTGTTTGTGTGGAGGGGAGCGGTATTTCGTTATCGTTTTAGCTCATCAGTATCGTATACTTGACTCGACTCAAAACAAATCGTATCGCTGGTCGGAGACCCATAAATACAATAGTATAAAAATGTTTGCTGATGTACAGTGGCTGAGCTAATGTGAAACTAAATTAAATGTTGAAGTAAATACACCTCTACTAACGTGCAGCTCACCGATCTCACAGTCGTAGTGTTTATACAACAATTAGCTGCGGGATAGCGTCCGGAGAAACATCCATATCGATAACATTTATATTATTAAAAGCTACTTTCAATTCAAACGCTATTTCTAGAGTGTGGAGTCATACTCAAGGCAATAGCTGTTACTAATAACTTTAGTATGTACTCATCATTAAGAATCCAGTCGAAACGGCAAAATTAATTTGAAATTTAAATTAAGCAGTTCATGTCTGTGAATCTAATTTGTACCTAGGAATTTAATGTTAATGTTCGATTCCGTAATTAAACGTCATATAAATTCGTTGAAAATCAGTATAGTTAATTAAGTATTTAATGATTATTTGTATTAAGGTATATGGGAAGTTGATGTAAAATTTAAAAGCCAGAATAGTTAAATTGGTTATCGATAAATTGTTCATGAAGTTGAATGTGAAAAAACCCAATTCGTTTATAGGTAAATGTATTAAGGGTACATGTGAAAGATCTTTGAAGTTAGATTTTTGCCGTTGATTGGTTTCTTAATAGGGCGATCACGTGAAACTATTATAATACGGTCGTGGTGTCTGAGAGGCTAGCGAGTCGTGCGGTTTCGAATCAATACTACGCATTTTTTTAAAATCAGAAGCATAGAAAACCCTGGGTGTCAATGGCTCTGTCAGATGCATGACAAAATAAGAGTAAAAATAATTTGAGATATAATTCAGTTAGATAGCCTAATTAAAATAGGTGCAGACGTAACATTAACTCCATACGATGCAGTTCTACGTGTCCCTTGCATGTCTCTGTCTATCTTTCTTTCTCTTTTAATATCCATCTATACTTGTCTATCTAGTGAAATATATATGGGGAGAAAGAGAGAAAGAGAGAGAAAGACAGAGAAAGAGACAGAGAGTGAGGGAGAGAAAGACAGAGAAAGAGACAGAGAGTGAGGGAGAGAGAGACAGAGAGTTGTGTAGGTAAGTAGATAAATAGACAGAGACAGAGGCAAAGAATTATATATATACGTGGAGAGAATATATAACATGATATGTAGAGAATTCGTTCACTTAATCAATTCTACTGCACATATGAATGTATGAATGTGTGCATACATACAAACATACATAAATATATACATACATACATATATATATATATATATATATATATATATATATATATATATATATATATATATGTATGTATGTATATATATATATATATATATATATATATATATATATATATATATATATATATATATAGTTTAAAAAAACAATAACAAAAAAGCAAAAAAAACAAAGTGAGGACGTGATATGGATAGTATTATTAGACGCTCAGGAAAGGAAAGAGAGAGTGTATGACGTTTCGGGCGTAGCCCTTCGTCGGAAAGATGGAAAGTTCGGAGAATGGAAGAACGGAGAAAGAGGAAAATGGTACCGATGCCCACGAGGTTACATGATGAAAAGACCGGAAGAGGAGGTGGTGGGGGAACAGTTCTTTCTAAGATAGGAGAGTGAAAAAGGGAGATGAATATCTGTGCGTGTGCGGAAGTCTGCGAGTGTGTGTGTGATAACAGAACGTGTGTGTGCGTATGTATGTGTGTGTGTGTGTGTGTGCGTGTTTGCATGGTTTGGTGGTTTATCTGTTAGTGTGTTTGTGTTTGTGTGTGTGTGTGTGTGTATGACGTAGTGGAAGAAATTAGTAGCAGGACTGGTTAGTGGACGCTATAGACAGTGTAGGTAGAAGGTCAACAGGTGGTTATTTGAGTGTGTGTATATTCGTGTTTGTGTGGGGTTGTAGGTGTTAGGTACGTGTACGTGTGTGTGTGTGTATTTTGTATGTGCGCGTGTGTGTATGTGTATGTTTTCTGTGCGTGCGTGTGTGTTTGTGTGTATGTGTATGTTGTGTGTATGTGCGTTGCTGTGTACGTGTGTGTGCGTGCGTTTGCTATTGTATATGCGTGTGTTGTTTATGCCCATGTGTGTGTGATTGTATGCGTGTACCTAACACCTACAACCCCACACAAACACGAACACACACACACTCAAATAACCACCTGTTGACCTTCTACCTACACTGTCTATAGCGTCCACTAACCAGTCCTGCTACTAATTTCTTCCACTACGTCATACACACACACACACACACAAACACACTAACAGATAAACCACCAAACCATGCACACACACACACACACACACACACACACATACATACGCACACACACGTTCCGTTATCACACACACACTCGCAGACTTTCGCACACGCACAGATATTCATCTCCCTTTTTCACTCTCCTGTCTTAGAAAGAACTTTTCCCCCACCACCTCGTCTTCCGGTCTTTTCATAATGTAACCTCGTGGGCATCGGTACCATTTTCCTCTTTCTCCGTTCTTCCATTCTCCGAACTTTCCATCTTTCCGACGAAGGGCTACGCCCGAAACGTCATACACTCTCTCTTTCCTTTCCTGAGCGTCCAATAATACTATCCATATCACGTCCTCACTTTGTTTTTTTGTTTTTTAGTTATTGTTTTTTTAACTATATAACGTACGCTCACACGGACCCTGGCCTTTCAACTGGATTTGATGTACCCAACTGCCGGAATCTCTTGTTACCTTGGATTACTGTTCCCGTTGGATCTGCCTTTCCTGAACCTATATATATATATATATATATATATATATATATATATATATATATATATATACAGGGAGTGGGAGCGTCAAAGAAAGAAAGGAAGCAATATACAACAAAAGCTGTGTGTTGGGATGTAGTTTATAATGGAAAATATTTTATTACTTCAATAATATGACAGTGACAAATTTGAAAATAAAGAAAAATAGGAAGCAAAAAGAAAAATAAACATATTTATTTTCTAAACATTCACGATACACAACAATGGAAATATTGTATTACGTACGCACATGCGCACACATACACAGACACATAGACACATACGTGCGTACGATTACTGTAACACAAACTTATACATGTAGGTGGATATATACTTGCACGTATGTACGCCTGTATGTATGTATGTATATATATATATATATATATATATATATATATATATATATGTATATATATATATACACACACATGTGTGTGATTGTGTGCGAGTGTCTGCATGTGTTTGTGTGTTTTGTATGTGTGCGTGTGATTCCTTAAAAGACATCACAGAAAGCATTAAAAAAACTTTATTATCTGAATAAGACGACCAACCAAGCGTTTGTTACATTGCTGCCATTGACGAAGTAACTGTATGAATGTCACAATGATGAGTTTTCATAGGGAACAAGTTGTCACACAATACTAATTTCTCATTCCAGTATCCAGAGATTGCGTGCATTGCGCATGCGTTAGTTTCCTGGCCATTCGTTTATAAGCTATTTCCTCCTCTGATTTCCTCTGCTTCCATGATTTTTTGTGGAAATTCATATATGGACGCGGCTTTCATTTTGTGTATGTATGGATGTGAGTGCGTATATATGTGTCTTATGGTGAGTTCATATCCGTGTATTTTAGTTATTTCTTTGTACGTGTATGAAGTTCGGAATATGCGTATGCATATACATATTAGTATATCTATCATTCGTATATATGACATAGTTATTTATTTATATATATCCGCATATACATGTATCAAGATGCTTACATATCTCATCGGTTGTTTTTTGTTTCAATTTTCTTCAATATGAAGAATTTCGTTTGTATTTTGACCAAGTGTTTTCCGAATATTTTTTCATTTAGTAAATTTCTTAAACAACTTGGAATAAATTCCTTCATTCACTTCTAAATGAACTAAATAAATGAAAGCAATATAAATAAGAAGGTTTTCTCCAAATGTCTTTACTGTTTTAGCTGAAGACAGGTTACCTATCATTTCTGTATATTTATATGATTTTCTAGTTTACAAATTTTATATAAACATCTGATGCGCAAGTATGTGGACCTCCATGTTCATGACATGTAGACAGCCATTATCCTGTTGAAATATAAGAGCTTGTTTCATTCCATGATATGTTCTTCTTGTCAATCCGGACAGACACGATACAGATTATTGTAACCAGATCTTACACATGTGACATGTCTGCTACATACTTATATAAATTCTTCTCACTTTTCATGTCAAAGATGTCAGCATAATATCTACTAAGCACAAATGACGTTTCGTTGTAGCCGCTAATTTATTCTAACTTTTCTGAGCAAGGAATCTAAAAACGATGTAGTTAATAGTTCCATTGTGATGGTTATATAATTGGTGTTTGATGATTGTCTTTCATTTTAGGTATTTGATTCTTCAGATCAAACAGATTTCAAAGACACTGGTGGTATTATACTTCGGCAAGAGTTCTACCATTTAGAGAAAGTGACAGAAAACTTAATCTAAACTTCTGTTAGGAGATTGCGATGTTTCGAACAGAAAACACTCTTCAGTCTCCACTTGTAAAGGTAGAACAATAGTTCCTTAGCTACCGCAAAATTATGAGACCGGCTGGGGAACACAAAACATCGCGACAGTTCACACACAGATAGGAAGTACTAAGAAAATAAAAGCAGCATGGAGAGGAAGACGGGGTTGTTTAAAACTGCACTGTACAGTTAAAACCAGATACTGTATTTCCGATTTCCTCCAGAATGTCTTATTCACTGTTGGCATTCACACTGTTTTAATTTCATTTCTCGAGTTCTGATAGTTATTAGCGAATGAGAGGCATTTAATTTTTTTTTTTTTTTTTTGAATTTTTACTCATGTCATTTATTCACTTCTATTTTTGTTA
>NC_142943.1:3772545-3777545 GCF_046866305.1 Octopus bimaculoides
CTTGGAATGTCTTCATATTCTAAAGCCAAAAGACAAACACTAAAATAAAATAAAATTTTAAAAAAACATACGGAAATAACTTCGTTTAACATTGTTTAATTGAAATTTATTAAAGTTAAACAATCAACTAGAGTTTCTAAAAATAAGATATTTTACTAGGGATGTGACAGTTTGAAAAACTAACTGTTACGAGTGGTGGAGAGACCTAGAACAGGGCAAAAGTTTAAACCTTGTTCAGTGCTACGTTCATTTCGGAATTAAGTGGTACTTCATTGCGAGGAGTAACACCTAGTACAAGCTCGTCGTTCTCTCTTACAATGAAATTTCCTTGTGTTTACGAGAATATACAAAGATGTAAATATATATATATATATATATATATATATATGTGTGTGTGTGTGTGTGTGTGTGTGTGTGTGTGTGTGTGTGTGTGTGTGTGTGTGTGTGTGTGTGTGTGTGTGTGTGTGTGTGTGTGCGTGTGTAACTTCCAAGTTGTCTATGCAAATATTCTATAGAATACCGGTGCAGATAATCAAAATTGATTGAATCGCACTGCTAACACAAAAAGGTTACAAACAGTTAACTTATAAACGCTTAACACACTCAGTAGTATACTGTGGTTGCTAAATGATATATTGTGTCACTAACAGCAATATATATATATATATATATATATATATATATATATATATATATATATATATATATATATATATACATAAGTGACACAGGAACCTACAAAAGTTAAAGTGGGACAAAGAAATTTAAAATTTTGAAAGAAGAATCTACAAAACTAGTTTTTGGCCACGGAATGGTTATGGGGTATGGTCCACCAGAAATAGTAATTAAAGGGCTTCATATGTAAAAGGCGATTGAGAATCATTGGTCAAAATCAATTTTAGTCAGATTACGAAAGATAGAGCAGGATTCTTTCTCTAAGATCTCACAACGCTTTTAATAACATTCTAGAGAATGCTGCGTTTACTAATCCCTAAACAACTTGTCAAAGTGCAACGCCTTGGTTCTACTCTTTTTTTTTTTTTTTTTGAAAAGTTCTTGATAGATGAACAGAATATGTTTCGGTTGTGCTTCCATTCAAAAACGACCTGGATTCCTACATGTTCCATCAGTTTCTAGATAATAATTTCTACGCTGTTCTGAAGTCGATAGATTTTGCGATTCGAGCGTTCTTATTGCTGTCCATTCTTGTAAGTGATAGTACTGTTGTTGTGTGTGTGTGTGGTGGTGGTGGTGGTGGTGGTGGTATTAATGGTGGCAGTGGCGATGCTAGTGGTGTTAGTGGGGGAAAAGGTGGTGGCGTTGGTAGTTGTGGTGGTTGTGACAATGTTGGTAGTGGTGGTGGTGCTTGTGATAATGGTGGTAGTTGTGGTGATGGTGGTGGTAATGTTAGTGAAAGTGATGACGGTGTGAGTGGTGGTCGGGTGGTGGTAGTGGTGGTGGTGTTTTCCATTTAATCTTTTCCATCGTGTGAGCGAGGTTTCTCTCTTGGGTTGCTGCTATTATTCTTTTTCGCTTTTGTTCAAGAGTCGTGTCTTGGTGCGCTTTTAGCATATTTTGGTAACTTTATCTTCTGGCAGCTGCTAAGTTGTTTCATGACGGAAGTGTGTGCGTGTGTGTGTGTGTGTGTGTGTTTGTGTGCGTTTGCGCGCGCGCGTGTGTGTGTGTGTGTGCGTGTGTGTGTGTGTGTGTGTGTGTGTACAGCTGACGGGTGACAGCTCGTACAGTTGCTCCCCCGATTACTTTATGCAGATTCTTGTTGTCAAAGGAATATGGTGGGGGTGGATGGGGGTTGATTTAGTCTTGGAATGCTGGAACCTAATATTGCGCTGTACCATATTGTGCACGGAGAGAAGATCTCTGTCGTCTGCGAATGGCTCCAGGTCCGTAGATCCAACTGGTGTTGGTTTGTTTACGTCCCTGTAACTAAGCGGATTGGCAAAATATCCAATATAACATTTTTGCTAACGTTAAGTAATTATTATGCGTAGGGTTATATAAGGCGGTGAGCTGGCAGAATCGTTAGCACAGCGGACAGAACGGTTAGTATTAATCTGTCTGTCTTTAAGTACACAGTTCAAATTCTGCTGAGGCAAAATTTACCCCTTATCTCTTTCAGGGACTGATAAAACAAATAACTGAGTCGATGTATTCAACTGAATTCTTCCCTCAAAATCTGCCGGACCTGTGCCAAACTTTGAAATCATTCTGTATAGCGTTCGAATGTAATAGCGTGGTAAATACGCTCTGACCGTATAAAACAATTACCAATAAGATATTTGTGAGCCTAGTAAATGCGAGATATATGATGGAAGAGATATGAATGTAAGATACGGTTGAAGCAATAAACTCTCAATTATAGAAGGTGGCGGAATGGTAGATACTTAGTGAGGGGTGAAGGAATTTTGGTGAAGAAACGTCTGCAATAATTGAGGGAATCATGACATAATGTAGATAAAGATGAGACTGAAGATTCGAAGGAATATATGAAAACAGTTAGTTCGGGTTGGCAGTGGAATAGAAAATATTTTGGGAGCGTCATTTCGCCACTAATAAAAACACACGCATTGATTCAGTTCCACTTTATTATTAGTCAATGGATTAAATATCTAAATACCTAATCGATAGATTGTTTAACTTCTTGGTTAAACAGTCGTTTCTTGTTTTTAATTTTACTCGTCAATGTTCATCGTTGCTATTGGCAGCCATTTAAGACAAAGTGAGGTTACAGATCGTTTCAAAGGATTCTCTCTCGGAAGACACACGTGTTCCCATACAGAATCTTCCAAAACAAATACAAGAAAGAACTTGTAAGGTATAAGTAATTTTATTATCAAATAATTTTTAGTGGGGTGGTTGATTTTGTTTTTAAAGTATATTTATTTATACAATGAAGGAGAGTTTTATATAGAAATTATAAGTTATAATTGTATAAATTTGTGCCAGCATCTGCAGTTATACATATAATTTAAATTTAAAATTTTTGATCGGAAGTATGTGTGTGTGTATGGGTATATGTGTGTGTATATATTTGCGTATGTGTTTAAGTATATATACGTTATATGTATTTATGCATATATATACACGCATATATACATTTATACACCCATGCATACATGCACCCGTGTATATATATGTGTGTATGTAAATATATGCATATATATATATATATGTGTGTGTGTGTGTATATGCATATGTGCAAATATATATTCACTTAGCTATATCTGTATATATATATATATATATATATATATATATATATATATATATATATATATATATATATATATATGCGTGTGTGTGTCTGTCTGTCTGTGTATCTCTGTGTGTAGGTGTTATAGCTTGCTTTTCCGTTCAACTACAATAAAAATATTTTTTTATTAATCTTACAGCTTACTCTAAACTTTTGTACTGTACAAATATTCATTATTCCTAAACAAGCATAATTTATAGATACATACATACATATACATATATGTATGCATATGTATGTGTGTGTGCGTGCGTGTGTGTAGTATATATATATAATTATAAATATATATATAAATAAATAAATATATATATATATATATATATGCACATATATCTACATATATACATATATATATATATATATATATATATATATATATATATATATATATATATATATATATATATATATATATATATATATACATATTGGCTAAACTGGCAACATGACCATCCCCAAGTACAACAATATATATATATATATATATATATATATACATGCATATATATATATATATATATATATATATATATATATATATATATATACGTGCATACATACATATGTATATATATATATATATATATGCATATATATATGTAAATATATATATATATATATATATATATATATATATATATATATATATATATATATATATATATATATATACATACATACATGCATATATATACATACATGCATACGTACATACATATCTATATCTATCTACCTATCTATCTATCTATCTATCTATCTATCTATCTATCTATCTATCTATATATATATATATATATATATATATATATATGCTTGTACAGCAATCTATTCCGCCAATTGTCTGCCTGTCCATCCACGCATCAATCCATTTATAGACATACATATCTATCTGATTGCCTGAGCATGTTAATCAAAATATGTACAGATATTAATGAATATAAAATATGTATACCGATGTGTGCCTATGAATATACATATTGATTACATCTATATTAATTTAAGAATGCACATATATATATATATATATATATATATATATATATATATATATATATATATATATATATATATATATATATATATATATAATATATATATATATGCATGTACGCACATATATATATGCGTGTATATATACATATATATATATATATATATATATATATATATATATATACATATATATATATATATATATATATATATATATATATATATATATATATATATATATATATATATATATATATATATATATATAATATACGTATATATATATGCTCAGATATTTATATATACACCTGCATATATATACATATCTATGCGCCTGTGTGTACATATATGCATATGCATTTATATATGTTTATATATTTTTATATACAGGCACATTATATATTTGTTTTTCAAAATATATAGAAAGGGATAAACATATACAGACACAGATGTGTACGTGTACTTTCATCTCTATGAAATAAATATATAAATATATATCTATATATATCTACACACACACACACACACACACAGATATATATATATACAGAGTGGCCCAAAAGTATGTTTACCGTTTTTAGCTATCTCTTTCGCATTCATATTTTAACAATTTAGATCTGAATTATAAAAAAATATGAAACCATTATTTTATGCTAATTTAGTTAATTTTGTCAAAATCCCTTATTTTTTAGAAATTTAAATGTAATAGAATGATTTAAAGAAATTTTAAGTGCCT
>NC_142943.1:3780045-3787545 GCF_046866305.1 Octopus bimaculoides
ATATAGGCGCGGGCGTAGTTGTGTGGAAAGAAGCTTTCTTCCAAGCGACATACTCCAAGTGCAATCCCACATCGTGGTGTCATACGCTATAACCTCGGGCCGACCAAAGCCTTGTGAATAGATTTGGTAGACGGGAACTGAAAAAAGTGGTCATATATATATATATATATATGACAATTGCAGCGTGGAAGGTGTTTATAAGCCATTTAAAATAACACACAAAAGCCGTCAGATTCACTTCAACATTTCAATTTAATTTGTCAAAATATTTTCGTCGCTTTGAGATCGCGACCTGTTCACTGACAAAATTCCGTGCTGCATCTGAGAAAGTAACAGTCAGTTCATGATATATATGTACGTATGTGGAACAGTGACAAAGTTCAGAATGTGTTATGAGACGTATTTACCATCAAAAAGTTTTCTTAGTATAAAAATGTGTATTGTAACCGTATATGACATCTAATTATACTTACAGATGCATGTTTCTTAAGTCTTAAACATACAGAAATATAAAAGACAATTGCCGGCCTCTTTATTATGGTTTCTGAGTTAGAGTTAAGTAGATAGTTAAGGAGTCAAAGTCAGCTCATTTAATGCAGCAGAAAGACTCCACACAGCGGTCAAATCAATGAATCGTCACCTTCAGAAGTATGGCTCCTCAAATACTTGCATGAGATTTTATTCTTATAAGGATACACAACCAAGTAGATAGAGGCATTCATCGGGATGACGGAACAGCACTTCTTTCTAAAGACAATCTACGTCACATACACATGGATTCCGTTTAATTTCCGATTCATTGTTTGCATTCACAAGCGATAGAATGCATGAAACACACTTGACAAAGACACCGTTCGCTCGGTTCGAACCCTGAAACATGTGATAGTGAAGCAGAGTTATTAACTGTATGTTCATGACTCTAGTAGCAGTGTCAGTAAAGACTTCAGATTTGGAATACATCTACCGATTTATATTTAGAATATAATGTTACTTCGTTGAATTATCTTCATTGATTTTTCACTGATTTCATGTTCAAACACACACAAACACACACGCAAAAAAAACGCACACACACACACACACACACACACACACACACACACACACACACACACACACACACACACATGTATATGGATGCGTGTGTGGGTTTATATGTTTATATGTTAATATGCATATATATATGTGTGTGTATGTGTGTGTGTGTGTGTATGAGTATATATAGAAATATACAAGTATCTATGTATGTTTGTATGTATGTATGTATGTATGTATGTATCTATCTATCTCTCTATCTATCTATCTATCTATCTATATATATATATATATATATATATATATATATATATATATATATATATACATATATATACATATATATATATATATATATATATATATATATATATATATATATATATATATATATATATATATATATATGCACATATATTTGTACGTATGCCTCTATTCATATGCTTATACGTATATACTCAACATGCATATATACATATATACATACATATGTATATGCATACGTACATATACATGTATACATTATACCTAAATACATACATGTATACACACACACGTGCGCACTTATAGATACACACGCACACAAATATTCATACATACGTACACACATATACACGTACATATATACATGTACATACATACATACATATATATATATATATATATATATATATATATATATATATATATATATATATATATATATGTGTGTGTGTGTGTGTGTGTGTGTGTGTGTGTGTGTGTGTGTGTGTGTGTGTATGTATGTATGTATGCATGCATGTATGTGTGTATGTATATATGAATGTATGTCTGTATGTATGTATGTACTACATTCACGCCTATATGTATATGAATCAGAAACACGGGTCATAAAATGTATAATTTTGGACGTTCCATTATTAAAAGCGTCTGCAGACGTATTCCAAATGGATGGCTATTTCTGGTTTTAGTGTTCTGCATTTTATTCATTCTTTGATAGACGATTTATCATGACATATATGGAGGTAGTTACATCAAAGTTTCTGGAAGAAAGATAGAGAGAGAGAGAGAAAGAAAGAGAGAAGGGAGGAGGAAAGACAAAGTGAGGCAAAGAGAGAGAGAGAGAAATGTCGAAACTTTTTTGTAAGTATTGACATATTTATATTTGATTACGTACATATATACCAACATACGCATACATGTTCATACAACTAAACTTATATATGTATATATATTTGTGTGTGTGTGTGTGTGTGTGTGTGTAAACGTATGCATGTGTGCATGTATAATTATGTACGTGCGTGTGCTTTCCTCACATGTAAGGGACTATAAAAGCATTAATAAACTGAATATTGACATAATATATATTTGACTATATACTGTATGTATGTATATAATTATATATGTGTGTGTGTGTGTGTGTGTGTGTATACACATACAAAAACGTATACATGTATATATATATATATACACACACATATATATATGATATATATATATATATATATATATATATATACATATATATATATATATCATATATATATGTGTGTATATATATATATATATATATATATATATATATATATATGTATGTGTGTGTGTGTGTGTGCGTGTGTATCTATGTATATATATACATACATATATTTGTATATATATATATGTATATATGTATATATGTATATATATAAGTATAATGGCATATATATATATATATATATATATATATATATATATATATATATATATATATATGTCTGTATATATACGAATATACACATCTTTTATATATGTGTTTATTTATATAGATATACGTGCGCTATCTATCTATACATACAGACAAACTCACATATATATATATATATATACTTATATACACATACATAAATATACATACGAACACACACAAACACACACACACACACTCACACATATACACACACACACACACACACACGCACAGACACACACATACACACATATATATATAACGGTTCTGTCTTCTATATGAACAGTATCCTAGTCGTTGGATAGTGCATAAATAAACGAAGAACTGCTTAGAATGAGAATGGCATTATTAATCATATTCTTCAATGCTGAAATATACATTTGATCTGTCTCCATCTTTGTTTTTATACCCACTAGATCAATGCGATTTTTTCTCCCTGTTGTAATTTTCGAGGTGGAATTTGTTTTTGTGACGATATTTTTACATTATCTCCAGCTTTCTCTTTAAATTATCCGATTGTCTTTGCTCTTGTTCATATTATTATTATTATTATTATTATTATTATTATTATTATTATTATTATTATTATTATTATTATTATTATTATCATTATTATTATATATATGCTGTATTCGATGATTCGTCAGGTGACACTGAAATTGTCACTATAACGTTCGTGCAGGCGTCATATAGATCTGGATAATTCCTTCCTTGAGGTCTACAAAAACATATGTTGCTTTTGTCCTTGCTGCCCATCCGATATACTACGTGCTCTTTATAGATGCTTTGTTCCTATTACAATATCTTCTGAACCCCATTACAGAATTTTCATCAGGAGAAAAGACCTGTTTTCATTTACAGTTGTATTTGTCTTCTTGGGTAATGCTTGAAGTTCACGCCTTTCCGTGCTGTCAAGCTTTTCCGAGCATCTATAACTCACCTTAACGTTGTTTTTGTTAAACATATTTGGTAATTATGACTCGTTGAGAACCGTTTACACCCACAATTCGTTTCGCTTTTCTGTTGGCAGTGTACAATTTGCAGATTTCTTTTACAGTTTTAATACGTTATGCAACTCTGCAGCAGTCACAAGTTTGTCTGCATGCACTTATAACCTCTACAAGGAAAAGTTACACACTCAAAGATATATCACAGTACGTTATGCTCTTTGTATAGAGGATATCAAGCTTATTGGCAGTTGAAATACGTAGATGGCAAATATTTTCGAGAATACTAAAACACCGTAGGCCGGTTGCCAAAATTGTGTTTTGGTCTTGATAAGTGTGTCAGAAGTGCCTCCCTGCTAAGTAAGTCGGCCAATTCAATAACAAAAGAAAATCGATCTGGATATAGAAATTGCAGGCAAGTCAGATATACCTGTAGCGAGATATCATCATAAGAAAGTGGATAAATCATAGTGAGATCAAAGCGATGTTTGGAAATGAAATACTTAAGTATGATATTGTGCAGAGTAGTATAAGTCAGAGAAGGAGAGAGAGAGAGAGAGAGAGGGAGGGAGAGAGAGAGAGAGAGGGAGGGAGAGAGAGAGAGAGAGAGAGAGAGGGTGAGAGAGATGAAGAATGAATTATAGATACGAGGATAGCAGTACAACAAGACGTGTATTTTAGTGTGTCTGTGTATTCTTTCATTCCTTTACTTGTTTCAGTCATTTGACTGCGACAATGCTGGAGCACTGCTTTTAGTCGAGAAAATCGATCCCAGGACTTATTCTTTGTGATCCTACTACTTATTTTATCGGTGTTTCTTTGCCGAACCGCTAAGATACGGAGACGTAAACACACCAGCACCGGTTGTCAAGCGATGTTGGGGGTACAACCACACACACACACACACACACACACACACACACATATATATATATATATATATATACATACATACATACGACGGGCTTCTTCCAGTTTCCGTTTCACAAGGCATTGGTCGGCCCGAGGCTATAGTAGAAGACACTTGCCCAAGGTGCCACGCAGTGGGACTGAACTCGGAACCATGTAGTTGGTAACCAAGCTACTTAACACACTATATACACACACACACACACACATATATATATATATATGTGTGTGTGTGTTGGTGTGTTTACATCCCTCCAATCTACCGGTTCGGCAAAAGAGACCGAAACAATAAGTACTAAGGTTACAAAGAATAATTCATGGGGGGCGATTTGCTCGACTAAAGGCGGTGCTCCAGCATGTCCACAGTCAAATGACTGAAACAAGTAAAAGAATATATATTCAACGCGCGTGCGCACACGAGGAAAGGAGATAATTAAATATGAATGAACATTATATAAGTTTGAAGAGTAACCTATAGTCTTGATAAATTGGAAACAGATTGTAACTGGACAATTAAAGACGCCGCCGACAAAGAAGTCCCCTCACAACATTCAGATTACATCAGGCAACAGCTCACATACACACACACACACGCACAGCAGCACAAGAGCACACATACACACACGCACACACACATATACACACACACACATACACACACTCCCTCACATTCACACAAACCGGAAATACACACCTAGACAATAGGCAGGAAGATTGCCTCCCTAGCTGTTGATGGCCCATAGGACCTTTACGAATCATTGAAGCCCGTTTTAAATACAAAAGACTCATTATTACAAACATTTGTGTAACATGATAAAACCTATACACGTACAAAGAATCAGCGAAGTGACAGACTGCGCACTCACCTATATATGTATATAGGTATATATATGTCAAGGGACAGTTGCCATACACACATTGATTATGCAACGCACAGATATGTAAACGTAATAGTTACAAGCAGTGGAAAGTGAGTTAAATTGAAATGAAAGGAAAAGAGGAAGCAAAAACGTTTCACTTTAGAATATAGATTTCACTTAGAATATAACAAACTAGGAATCGAAACTTCTTTCCAAGGACAATTATGCAACGCATAAATAAGCAAGGTTTTTAATAAGGAGCAGGGCTCGTTGTGGTTGGGGAGCGCATATTTGAAAGAAAACAACAAGGGCTATTGATTACCATCTCGTGAATAGTTTGTCTCCAACGTGGGGCGTCATCGAGAACATATAACATGGTGGAAACCCAAGCTTGATGATACAATCTGTGTAGACTAAGAGAAAACTAACAACCAACAGTAACTTCGTTGGTTATTGAAGTAGTTCAGCTGTCACGTTAATGGTGGGGCGCTGGTTAGTAAGGGCCCTTCACTAGGAAATCTCTCCTGCAGAGATAACACAATTTCAAGTGAATTATGTAGGATATGTATACGTATAGGTCACTTATAATATATAACCGAGTATGTGTTACACATATAAACCGTATCCTATAAATCAAGAGAAAATTCCTCTTCATTTTATTCCCTCTGCTCCCTACGATACTTAGCTTTTGGTGTACCCTGACTGTCTGTATTTCTGTTGCATGATGTGATTTGTACCTACTCACAGATAATCCGTCAGAGCAGCTGAGCTCCATTGAGATTAATATGGTAAATGTTTCCCGAAGGTCGACGTTGAGATAAAATGCAAAGTCAAGGTGATTGTTAGGGTTTGGACACGGTTATCCGTCAATAATATTTATTACTGCAACTGTTATCCTGCATTATGAGATCGAGTTGTGTTTCCTCAGGTGATATGTAACTGTTTCCTCGGTAGGT
The DNA here is from genome assembly GCF_046866305.1 of Octopus bimaculoides. Lineage (NCBI taxonomy): Eukaryota > Metazoa > Mollusca > Cephalopoda > Octopoda > Octopodidae > Octopus > Octopus bimaculoides. The sequence goes on from NC_142943.1 coordinate 3,786,461, forward strand.
TTAAAGTCCTCGATTTCGAGAACATCTTCTGTGTCTATCGTGGCCTCATATACCCGTGGCCACATATACCCGTGGCCATATATACCCATGCCCATATATACTCTGTCTGTCGTGGCCATATATACTAACCATAAAAAGTCAGGTGATATTAGAATTAAAGATATTCATTTAACCACTCGTTATCCGTAGGTTTACAGCCGTTCCGTAGCCTTCCTTATGCAATAATTTCAGGGTATAATTCTAAATGCTTAATCATTCTAAATACCTAATTATTCTCAATGTTTGCCCCGATATGCTTGCAATGGATTTTGCAATACAATTGTGCATTTGAAAATCAATGCAGATAAAGAAGAAGTGATCGTGAGATTATCAGAAAATCAGGGCATGGGAATCGTACGTGACATGATAGTCGTGTCCAATAGAAAGGCTCCATGTAGTAGCCACAAAATTCTATGAATCCATTTATTGCGCTACAACCATATATATATATATATATATATATATATATATATATATATATATATATATATATATATATATATATATATACCTGTGTGTGTACACACACACACACACATATATATATATATATATATGCATACATATAATGCATAAATGCATATGTGCTGAATAATAATATACATGCAAACACACGAGCATGTGTGTTACTATTCGGCTATATGCATATACTATATGCATGTATATACGTACATCTGTATATGCATGTGTATGTGTGTGAGTGTGAGTGTCTTAGAGTGCAAGTATGTGCAAGTGTGTGTATGTGTGTGTTTTCAGAGCATGCCAGTACTGCACGCTGCTCACAGTCCGTTTAAGTGCATTCAGATAATAAATATATTTATAAAGATAACACCAATTTAATCTTCCTAATGTAATTGACATAGTCTCACTTGTTATATAATCTTAAACTCATAGAGGAAAATTAGGATAAAAATATATGTATTCGTAATCACATTTACTAACACAAAATTATACATCCACACACACACACACACACACATTCATAATTCTATGCGCATATATATATATATATATATATATATTACATATAATTATATATAGTTTAC
>NC_142943.1:3792545-3793580 GCF_046866305.1 Octopus bimaculoides
GTTGCGGTAGAGAAAAGCATTTAGTCATTGGATAAACAACAGCAAATGAAACCATTTTTGCTGGAGCAACAAATAGGCTGAACATTTTGATAACCTTGCAAGAACGTCTGCTGAATGGCAGATACGTACTTGTTCTTGCATTAAGAGAGTCACAATCCAAACACAGATATATTCAGAGCTAACTGCTTAAGTGGTCCATAGTTTCTTTTATCAGAGTATCTTTCAGCACGAACCAATCACAAACGATAAATATAGCAGTTGAAGCTTCCAGAAAATCATGTAACATGGGTTGTCACGCTCCATTTCACATTTCAAAACGAAAAATACAGAAAGATGAAAAATACAAGCAACCAGTTTTCACTGTTTCCGTAAGTTTGTTTTTGTGATCGCCAATATACTCGACAGATTTTCTCTGAACTACGGACATTTCTACACGCTCACCGCATTTCTATAATAATGGTTTAAAAATTTTGGCACAAAATTTCTAGGAGAGGGTAAGTCGAAATTTGGGGGGGAGGGGACTAGTCGACTACATCGGCCCCAATGTTTCACTGGTACATAATTTATCGGTTCCTGAAAGGATGAAAGGCAAAGTCGACCTCGGCGGAATCTGAACTCAGGACGTAGCGACAGGCGAATTCTACTACTACTACTACTACTACTACTACTACTACTACTACTACTACTACTACTACTACTACTACTACTAATAATAATAATAATAATAATAATAATAATAATAGAAAATTAATAAACTATTAGAAAAAATACTGTAACACATATAGGTCATCTTTTGCACCACCCGCCGTCTATCTTTAACGCAACAACTGTTAACATAGCTGTGATTGCATTAACTATTTCTTATCGCTTTCCAATATGATACAAAGGAGAAAAGAAAAAAACAAGAAAATATAGGGCTACATTGGGACTCGAACACCGTTTCTACCGAACTACTACACTTTTGTAGGAGAGAAGATATTTTATGCAATGCTGTTTTTGTGTTAAACTTAATATGTAAAAGTAAACGATTGCCAA
>NC_142943.1:3794080-3801580 GCF_046866305.1 Octopus bimaculoides
ATGTATATGTGCATGCATGTTAAAATATATATTTATGTATATATACATGCATGCATATTTATATATGTGATATATATATACCTATATACATGTATGTTTGTATGTATGTACATATGTATGTATGTATATATATACTTACACTGGGAGACATAACCACATACACGTATTATACATACATACGCATGCACACATTCTAATTCGTATTGTAGCGTGAAAATAAACATATAACACAAAAAAAGACAATAACCAAAAAACAACCGAAAATACCCACTATAAACTGGTAGAAGAAAATTAAACAGAACGCCGTCAAAATATGAAAGCATAGAGTAAAGTCTAATTGATGTACAATTAATCTTGTCACAGCAGTTTGTTAGTTAATCTAACTCTCTTTAATTTCATTTTATTTATTGGGTTTTTATTTACGAAATTTTGCCGGTTCTGATTGTCGCCCTTGTACACATTGGGTTTTTGTTATATATTTACATAGACCGATTTATGTATGTATTTATGTAGAGATGAGTGAACATATATATATATATATATATATATGTATATATATATATATATATATATATATATATATATATATATATATATATATATATATATATATATATATATATATATATATATATATATAGAGAGAGAGAGAGAGAGAGAGAGAGACATACATATATATATGTATATATATATATATATATATATATATATATATATATATATATATATATACTTATGTGCATGTGTGTGTATGTATGTATGTACGTCTGTGTATCTATGCGTATTTGATGCCCTTTCTTCCACAACGAAACCTTTACTGATACAGATCCGCATGTTCGAATGTGTAGGAATACGGACAAAAACACAGATAAACAAGCAATATTTTTACAACTTCTTCACTTCAATTAACTTCGACATTTTCGACCTTTTACATTCAATAAATTTGAGTTGTTGCTTTTGTACAATAAAGAATATTGCATAACGAAATGCATTTATCCATTTCCAATGAGTTTTGCCTCACAATCTCTTTCGCTACCTCTTTATTGTTGTTGTTCTTGTTCTTATTATCATCATCCCCATCATCATCATCGTCTTTTTTTATCTTCATCAGTATTATCATTGTTACGTCAGAGAGCTGGCAGAATCGTTAGCACGCCGGATAAAATGCTTACCGTTATCTCGTCCGTCTTCTCATCTCGAGTTCAAATTCTGCCGAAGTCGACTTTGCCTTTCGTCCTTTCGGAGTCTATGAAATATTTACCAGTTGACCACTGGGGTTCATGGAACCGACTACCCCGCCATCCCACCCCAAAAACTTTGTGTACACCTGAATGTGTACTAAATACAATCCTTGTGCATGTAGTGGAAAGGAATATTATTTTCATCATAATCATCATCATCATCATCATCATCATCATCATCATCATCATCATCATCATCATCATCATCATCGTTGTCATCGTTGTCATCGTTGGTGTTGTTATTGTGGTTGTTATGAAGGCAGCGATTTGGCAGGATATTTGAGCGTCGAACAAAATGCTAAATTTCCTCTGACTACCTTTAAGCGAACTTATATTTCGTTTGTTCGGATTGTAAGTTTGAAAGATAGGTATATACTCCACATGTAATCATTTCAAAACAGGTGTAAAAGCAAGCGTAGATTTGATCACTAGGAAAATGCAGTTTCCGGCTAGAAAATTTTCTCACGATGCATTACTCGAAACGGGTCTTTAACAAACGACATACGCCCAAGATGACACGCAGTGGAACTGGACCCCAGTAACGTTACCGCAAAATGAACATCTTAACCAAGCATCTATGTATGCCCCTGGGAATTAATTATGAATTAGACAAAAGATTAAAAGGTTACAGAAAGGATGAACTATAACAAAGTATAATAATTTCTAAATTAAATAGTATAGTGAAGAATCTGACCAATATTTCATGAACTATCTGGCATACAGATAGTTCATTGGTCACAGGATTATCGTAAACGATGCTGAACCCGCCAAAATAAAGACTCAGAAGATAAAGGGACACAACTGGACACGGGAAAGAAACTGAAAGAAGGCCGTTGTGTGTGTATACATATATATATATATATATATATATATATATATATATATATATATATATATATATATATATATATATATATATATATATATATATATATATATATATATATATATATATATATATATATATATATATATATATATATACATTCTTTTACTTGTTTCAGTCATTTGGCTGCGACCATGCTGGAGCCCTGTCTTTAGTTGAACAAATCCACACCAAGACTTATTCTTTATTAGCCTAATACTTATTCTATCAGTGTCTTTTGCCGAACCGTTACGGGGACGTAAACACACCAACATCGGTCGTCAAATGTTGGTGCGTTTTAACTCCAGTTACAATAAAGACAATTTTACATTAAACTGAAAGGTGACTCAGTACTTTTGTAGAGTACGGATTTATCATTCTTAGACAAAAGTGTTGTTGACAGTGACTTCGATGTTTATGACAGCTGAGCCATGAAAACATTCTTGTCAGAAAATAATATGTGTGTGCGCGCGTCTGTGTGTGTGTGTGTTTGTATGCATGTATGTGTGTATATATATATATATATATATATATATATATGTACAAGTGTCTGTGCATTTGTGTCTGCGTTTGTTCCTCACCACAGCTTGACAACCGGTGTTGGTGTATTTACGTCTACAGGCTTTAAAAAATAGTACATCGGTTTGATTCATTCGATTAAAAGATTCTTCAAAGCGTTACTCTAGCATGGCCGCAGATTTGTGAGTTAATCAAATAAAAGACAAAAGATAAAGGATTAGAAAGAAAGAGGGAAATAAAAAGGAGAGGAGGAGAAAGAGGAAACGCATGACAAAAAATAGAAGAAGGAAAACTAAAGGAAGAATAGATGAACGAGGAAAAGGTAAGTAATTTTTAATATAAACGAAAGAAAAAAGAATGAAAGAAACAAAACAAACATTACAATGAAAGAAATCTAAAGAATAAAAGACATAAAAATGGAAGAAGAAACGAAAATATCAAAGACTTGGGAAATTGGTTAAATTAGAGATAATGTTCAGATGGATATAAACACACACACACATATACACACACACATATATATATATATATATATGCGTGTGTGTGCATCAATATGTGAATAATTTGTATTATATACATTATACATAATATGTATATATGTGTGTGTGTGTATATATATATGTATATGCATGAATGTATGTATGTGTACATATATATGTGCGTGTATTTATACATGCATATGTAAGCACATACACTCGTACACATGCATATATATATATATATATATATATATATATATATATATATATATATATATATATATATATACACGCACATAAATATGTATATAGGTAGATAGATAGATAGATAGATAGATGCATAGATAGACAAACAGACAGACAGACAGACAGACAGACAGACAGATAGATAGATAGATAGATAGATAGATAGATAGATAGATAGATAGATAGGTAGATATATAGATAGATAGATAGATAGATAGATAGATAGATAGATAGATAGATATATAGATAGATAGATAGATATACATTAGTATGTACATACTTATATTCAAACAAATATGTATATGTATGGATGTTTGTATATATGTATATATATTTAACGTGATGTTCGACATATAGTGGTATAGAACAGTAAGCTATATATGCATGAAAAAGATCGGAGTCAAAGAGAAAGAAATAATAATAAAGACCAAAGAAAGTATGGAAATAAAATAAACAGTACAAAAAGGAAAAAGGAAATAGTTGAGAATATAAGAATGAATTAACAGAGAAACGAACGAATGTAGAAAACGGGACAGAAGAAACGAGGGGAAATTTTCTAGGAAGCAACGGAAAATGAAAAACGCACCAAATAAGAAAAAGAGGAAAAAAAAAATAGAGCGAAAATACTTCAAAGATTAGACGGAAAGAGCAAAAAGAACAAGAAGAAAAGAAATGGAAGAAGAGAAGCAAGAGCTGATACGGGTGCGATGCAATGCGGAGTATAATTGTGCAGACTTGAATGTGCAGTCGCTGCACGGTCGCTACTTTCAATTAAACAATAAACTTTTCCCTTCTAATTTCTGACTTGTGTCATTCACTGTAATGAGACTTCACACAAATCTGGGCTGACAAATGGTACAGCCTTTGTTTCATCTATATACATACATATTCATATATATATATATATATATATATATATATATATATATATATATATATATATATATATATATATATATATATATATATATATACATATACATGCACACATAAATATGTATACGTACACACATGCATATACATATATATATATATACATAGATATGTATATTGCATGTCTGTCTGCATGTATATATGTATATCACTAAATACCTGTTTTGATGTGTGCATCTGTAAATTATAGACACACGCACATACATACATTGTTGTATGCACCAATATATGCATATGTGCACCGATTTTTGCATATATATATGTGTATGAATATTCAATATATTGTGTACTTATAAATATGAGTGTGTGCGTGTGTATGTGTGTGTCTGGGTGTAAATATAAACACATGTATATATTAACATACGTAAGTGCATATGTGCACATGTGCATATGCAGAAGTGTATATATTAACTTAGAAATGCATGCATCGTTGCATAAACTATATATTAATCAATCTACATATTGTTCTATCTACGTTCAGTTATCTTAGCATTTTTCTCCTTTTCACTCCTTTCACTCTCTTCCTCTCTTTCTCTCTCTCTCCCTATATATACATATGTATATATATGGGAGAATATACAAAAAATAACAACAGACGAGGACAGGTGGTGTAAATAACAAAAGTATATATTAGTATGACGCTCGGGAATACGGAAAGTCTTTGACGTTTCGAGCTACGCTCTTCAACAGAAAGAATACGGAGACAAGGAGAAAAACACGGAGAAAAAAAATTGAATAGTGTTCAGTCAACGGTCAATGTATATATATATATATAGAGAGAGAGAGAGGGAGAGGGAGAGAGAGAGCGTGTTATATATATATAAACATATCTCTCTCTCTCTCTCTCTCTATATATATATATATATATATATATATCTACACACACACATATATATATATATATATACATATATATATATATATATATATATATATATATATATATATATGGTGGTTGTCTACTCCTTAAACAGAGTTTGACCACCTCCTGCACCTACACCTTAGCCCTTTCATGGCGTCTGATGTGACTTTTTAAACCGGACAGTGTTTTGAAAAAACACCCACACAGATTGCACCTCTGATTTGCACTACCAATACTTGCAAGTAAGTTCTGCTCATTGTGGATCCTAACATGTCTTTTAAGACCCCCATTGGATTTGCAAACCCTCTGGCACACACCACATTCAAACGTGTGCACAGACATATAATCAGAATAGCTGATATATATACACACCTGCATATACGTGTATACATCTATAGATACAGAGATATGTACTGGCATGAGAGTAAAACGCAGAATATATTTGGATCTTCCTGAGATTTCAATATCGAACGTCAAAGTGCCATGTTGCCATCAGTATCCGTGACCACGTGATCCACAGACACGTGTAACTCTGACGAAACTGGCAGGGAAAACCTTTGTGGTCAAGCGTGACGGAGCTGGTCTTTAATTTGTAGATTCAATCCCTTATAGGTGTTCTTAAACACTTTCTTCATCCCTGCATGGGACTAAGTGGGTTTATAGCAAATGGTACAGAGGATGGCCCCAAAACGGATTGAAGTAGTACCTCAGTATTATGAAGTAAACATCTTAAATATTCAACTGTACACCTCTGTACACCTCGCGTATAGTTTGTATTTCATATCCTAAAAATAGTCAAATATTGGAGTAAAGACATTCAATTTTAAATCAACTTTAAAAGTACGTAAAGAATAGCTGCTTTCTTATTTTTCTTAGCTTTCGGACAAGACTAAATGAGGATATAGCAATAGTATTAAATAATATAGTAAACCCGTGTATCAATTATAGGGATGTGCCATACATGACCTCACAGTTTTTTTAGTAAGCAATCAAAACTCGAACACATATTCGAAACGGTTTATGAATATTGTTGCTTACATGTTGTTACGCAACAACTCCTTTTGTTCAATCGGTCGAATACTCAATAACAAGAAAGTAATATTCAGGATGTAATGAGATTGCTTTTATTTTCTTGGTCACTAGCTAGGGGTAAAACTCAGGAAGTCTTTTGGGGGCTTCGGTTGACATCATCGACGATAAACAGCGAAAAACAAAGGTAACAAATGTATAAAGGGACTGAAAATATATAAAGTACTATTGCCCCATGTTTCCCCTCAGTATTTCATTCATAAACACTTAGGGATATACCTTTAAAAGTTTAAGTGTGCATAAGAGTGTTTGTTTCGTACGGTGTGTCTACATAAATATTAGCGATGCCCGACCCATCTTGTAATGTTATTCTGGATATGTACCTGTTTCCCTTTGATAATCAGGATCTGATCTTTATCACTGGACACGCTGAAATGGATGAGCGCTCAGTAAGTTCTTGTCAGCAAATAAACACATTCATGTAGCGAAAATTTGTATAGCATACTCCTTTTAATTAGGGTCTTTCCAGTTCTATGCATGGGTCATGCCATGCTTATATGTAAAAACGAACATACATACATGCATACATATATACATATATACATACATGCATACATACATACGTACGTAGTACGTGCGTGCGTATGTATGTATATGAATAATAGCAGATGGATGGTGCAAGGCATATTATTGCATAACGCTACAATTGTTTCAACATAGATTCACCAGCAGGAACATCGCTGAAGTATTATATAAAATATAAATTAACACATCGTGCCAATTATTATTATTATTATTATTATTATTATTATTATTATTATTATTATTATTATTATTATTATTATTATTATTATCATCATCATCATCATCATCATTGCCTTTGCACAGCTTCTAACGCTGGAGATGTACTACAGTGTCAGCTGTTCAATACCAGTGAACTAAGGTAACACCTCTTAGTTTTCGAGCACCATCCGGAGTTTACGAGCGGCTTCAAGCAGTACTGCTTTCTGCAAGTACTCCACCCATATTGCAGCCCATATTTCTTCCACGTACTTCTCGAGATTTTTGCTCACTGTTCCCAGGACTCCGACAATCATTGGTACTACTGCTACCTTTTTCATCGACCACAACTGCTTAACTTCCTTATTATGATGTTCTTCCATTGTCCCAGTAACACTGTGAATGACATCTCTTCAGGTGGGCTTATATAAAGATATAAACATACATATACAATACATATATATCGTAATAAAGACAAAATGAATGGAAACATTGGGTAGTACAACACAACCTTTCATATATGCATATATATTAAATGCACAGACA
>NC_142943.1:3806580-3809080 GCF_046866305.1 Octopus bimaculoides
AATGTATGTATACCTACAAACACACATACATACATACATATCTATATACATACATACATACATATAAATATATAGATATATGTATATATATATATATGTGTGTGTGTGTGTGTGTGTGTGTGTGTGTGTGTGTGTGTGTGTGCATATATATATAGATATATGTAGATATATATATATATATATATGTACATATACATGTATTCATAGGTGCGGACATAAAGAGTTTCGTGCAACTGTACACGTATATGCCTATGTACGTACTAAAGACTATGTGCTTGTTTGCATGTGTGAATGATCCAAAGTGTTTCATATTCCTGATATATTTTACTTAAAACTCATTTTAGCACGATTAAGTGAAGCGAAAAATTTAGGCTTACATGTGAGGCCACCTATCGGCTTTTTCCCCCTCAACTATCTACTGCAATCCCCCTCCTCCTTCTTGCCTTTCTAATTCGTTGGCACCTTCTCCTGCTCGTCCCCTTCATAAGTCACTATGCGAGTGATTCAGGCTTTTGTAATTATGAAACCCACACACACACACGCACACACACACACATATATATTATATATTATATATATATATTTATATATGTATGTATTGTGTGTGCGTGCGGGGATGCATGTGTGTGTGTGTACATAAATATATATATATATATATATATACATACAGACGAGCTGGCATACACAGGTGCTTACAATTGTCAAGTATTACCTCTAAATCTTACTTTACCTACGTGTATATATATATATATAAGTCAGTAAATGGTGGGGTTGTGTTAACAGACATTGTTGTTTTATGTGCGTGGCCTAGTGATTTAGTCTCGATTGCTAAATCATACGTTCGATTCCCGGAGCCGTATATATGTTCTTGCACTGCGTAAGAGCTTTTTAATATTTCTGGCTGTCTCCATTCTGAGTTCAAATCCCACCTGCCTGGAGAAGTCAATGGCAGACGCTCCACCATTCATCCCAAGTCTAATCATAGTAGCTGCAATTCCAGTAATCTATTTAACCGCAACGGGGAACGGTTCCGGCCCACCCAGGCCGTTTAGAGAGTGCTGGATAAAGTTCACATGCACTGGAACTGACCAAAGGCAGAACACCACTAGACTATAGATAGATAGATAGATAGATAGATAGATAGATAGAAACACATGGATCCGAACATAGATATGCATGCATGATGACTATTGCCATCACTCTTTTCGAGACGAGGATGAAGAATTCAGTGAGTTACACATTCATCAACGAAAGCTTATTTGTAAGAAAGTTCATTTCAGAGAATTCTCTTGTCACGAAAGTTTAACTACCGAACACGGTTTTTATGGAAAGGAGAAAACCTTAACGACAAAGCTAAATACAAACAATATTCTAAGTCCTGTACTTTCACATGGCTACGACTACGGCGTTGTTCAACCGAAATATCAAATATAGCGTCAATTTAAAATGGAAAGTGAATGAAATTAACTGTTTGATATCAGAATGCACTATATGGCTTAACTGAATCGCTTATAGTGTTCAAACAGTACTTCTGTAAATTTCTAGCTATTTGAACTACATACGAACAACCGTTGAACTAGGAGAAGAAAGGACGGTATATTCATATGTGTTGGATATATTCGTATATACATACATACATTTAAATATATATAAATATAGATATATATATATACATGGGTGCATATGTCTGAGTGTATGTGGGGTGGTTTCCTTGTTTGTGTGTGTGCTGTCTGTGTATATATGTACGTTTATATAGCTTTTTATTCGTGTATATATCTGCATATTTATTTCAATGTCTAACACCCATTTATTTTTAATAAACAACTTTAAGATTTATGTCCGTTTTTCCCCCCATTTTCTATTATTTGTTTTCTCTCTCTGCCTCGCTTTGTGTTCTTATATATCTAGATATAAATCCTACGTATACCTATCTATCTAAGTACATATATATATATATATATATATATATATATATATATATATATATATATATATATATATATATATATATATATATATATATATGTATATGTATGTATATATATATATATGTATGTATGTATGCATTTATGTATGTATACTCAGGAATATATATTTACCTATCAATCTTTTGCTTTCTGTCTATGTCTACCATGTGATATTTATGGTTTGTTTTCCTCTAAAATCTCATGTTTTCTTTATATTTATATACACACTTTATGTTTATATATATATAAATATATATATATATATATATACACACACACATATGAGACTGAAGTGTAATTCAATCTTGTTTAACAACATTAAAGTAGATTGCCAACTTGACAAAAAATTTTTTAACTTCTTCGCATCTCTTCTCAACCAAACTTTCCTTCTTTCTGATTCCAGTTCTAATATTTGCTAATTTTCTCTCAATCTCTATTCTCTTGTTATTCCTTAATTGCTTGCCAATCCAATACAACATTCTCCTTCTTCTTTCTTTATTTCTTTGCTTCTTTTCTGATCGCTATTTTTTTTT
>NC_142943.1:3814080-3819080 GCF_046866305.1 Octopus bimaculoides
GCTAAACATAGAAGAGACAAAACAAGGGCAGACAAAGGGACTAAGTCGATTACACTGACCCCAGGGCGTAAAGCATTTCTGAGGCAAGCAGATAGATCCTTTTAAAGGTGCAAAAAGAGTCCAGGTGTTAGACTAGGCATGGTAATAAGTGTATTCCATAATCAGAATTAAAACCTGTTCTCACTCTCGGTCTATCTCAGGGGCTTCGTTGAAATTTTCATCTGCAAATTTCAAATGTCCACAACGACAAATATACCACGTTGCAGCGTTCGGATTCGTCTTGACGCTTGGCGAATACGAAATGACTATGTCAACAAGCGCCTAGCAGAAACGACCTCAAGAAACTCTGTCTACTCACGTTTTATTATGTGAGTCTATATTACGCAGGTGGGTATACAATTAGATAGCCCAGCCAGGTGCATCGGGAGCAAAGATAATTGCAAAGAGAAGGGACAAAGGAACACAAAGACGAAAGGAATAGCACAAAGCAAATTTATTAACCCGCCATACAACTGGCAAATGATGTCGGAAAGGATTAAGATGTTAATTTAAAGAGTCCAGGTCTCTCTGTCAGGAAAATAGGACATTGTAAAACTTTTAGAGAATATTTCTCATCTAATAGGCTCGTGAAAGAATAAGAATTGCTTTAACGTAATCACTTAATCAAACATGTCACAGAAAAATTCTTAAAAAGCGAACAACTCTGTCTCTAAAAGTATTATGTAGTTTATAAATATTCTTGCTAAAATGGAGAGACGTACGTTGGATCTAAGAAAAAACGGTAGTACTTTACAATAGAAAATGGCATAAACAAAGGCACTCCAGCCCGATGCAACATCATTTCAGCAGACTGTAACATGTCATTGGGCCATACTAATGATGTAAAAGTCTGGAATACAGAGGTACAACTTAATACGAAGTGTGGCTGAGAAAAGTTCGACACGTGGAAATAAGCCAGATCCACTTAAACGGTTCTTCAGCAGAAAGGAATATGAGAAAATAAACAGAGAAAAAAAAAACTTGCTCCCACATGGCCGCAGTTAAATGACTGAGACAAGTAAAAGTATAAGATGTGTGTGTATATATATGTGGGGGGGGTGCGTTTGTGTTTTTGCATGTGTTTCTATATATATATATATATATATATATATATATATATATATGTACATGTATAAGATATACATCCATATACATATTCTTATATACAAACAAAAACACACACAAAGACACACATACACATAGATACACACACAACACATATAAATATATATATATTACACTTCTATATATACGCACATATATATTATACTTATATATACACACATACACATATGAATCTTGAATATAAAATACTTTTTATGACGTTTTAACATCTGACTTGACACGTGTTGAACTAAATTTCCAGATCATTTCTTCATCTCTCTGTGTTCCCGTCTCTTAAATCTGTGCCAAGTGAAGTGTCTCGCTACAGGCACCCTGCGGCTCCCCTATTGATTAGGGAGACAAAATGGATTCTTCCCCCACCACCATTTTATATAGTTCTCTTCTAGAGTTCATTCAGTACAAAAAATCATTCGTATACACATAAATGCAAACACATGCATAGAGACATTTTCCCTATGTGTGTGTGTGTATGTGCGTGTGTGTGTGTATGTGTGTGTGTGCGTGCGTGTGTGCATATATGTTTATGTGTATATATATATATATATATATATATATATATATATATATATATATATATGTATATTATATATATATATACATATACATGCATACATACATACATATATATATATATATGTATGTATATATATATATAGAGAGAGAGAGAGAGAGATAGAAGAGGAAGAAGTAGAAGAAGAAGAAGAAGAAGAAGAAGAAGAAGAAGAAGAAGAAGAAGAAGAAGAAGAAGAAGAAGAAGAAGAAGAAGAAGAAGAAGAAGAAGAAGAAGTGGTGTGACACAGTAAATTGTTCGTGGAATCTTCTTTAATGGTCAAATCACCTGTTGTGGTCCTAGCAGTAGTGTTTGAAATTGTTCTAAATTCTTGTAGTAGTTTCATCTCTGGGGGAAGCATTCGAAAGAGGTTTATATTTTGCGAGAAAATATGCTTCTTTGCTAATGTGCTGATTATAGGTTGCATTGTTCCTGAATTTATAGATGGTAAAAATCTTAAAGTTGGGTTGTTTGTTAGTGGTGCAAATATCGATGTGCTTGCTTAATCCTATTTTTCTGTATTCCAGTATTTTAATCTGGGATCTATGTACCGTCATCCTCTGTCGTAGACTATTTTCTGTTTGACCAATATATTGTTCTCGACACCGTAAGCAAGTTAATACATATATTGATACATATATAGTTTGAGGGAAAAGAACCAAGTTCATGAACCTTGGTTCTTTTCCCTAAAACTATATATATATATATATACACACATATATGTATATATATATATATATATATATATATATATATATATATATATATATATATATATATATATAGTTTACAGATCCAATAGAGGAGGTAGAATCAACAAAAAAGTATATTAAATTGATATATGTATATGTGCGTGTGTGTATGTGTTAACATACATACATACACATACACACACACACACAAACACACATATATAAATACATACATACATATATATATATATATATATATATATATATATATATATATATATATATATATATATATATATATACATAGAGACATATATCTATATATGTATACATATATATATATATATATATATATATATATATATATATATATATATATATATATATATATATATATATATATTATTCCCCGCGTGAAGTCATGTTACGTACCGTGCAAGTTTACCGGGTGTATTTCTGTTGTATTTTCATAAATGGCCATAAATTCTGTATAACAACATTTTGTACGTTTTTTTTTCTCTCTTTCTCTTTCTATAAAGAAGGACAGCATAGAGCATAAAGGGAGGAGATGGCAAGATGGGTGTGGGGTGGGGTGGGGCGATCTGTCTATTCAAAGATTGTTGTCAATGAAGCATTCTCCGAAAATATTTCTTTGCCATAACCGTCTATCAAACTCTTCAAACTACTGACACTCTCTGTATTATGCTCGGTGAATTCCTACAAAACATGTGCGACATTAACAAAGAAGAAAAATTAGCCGTCATTATTATACACAATCGGCTTCAACGAAATACCTGTACAAATTACCGCTCCATGGAACTGTCCTAGAAATCATTACTCAAAATATCTCATGCATTAACCTCATATCAATAGGAAATTATAATTAATTTTTCAGATCCAAGATTGCAAATTACATACACGTAGATGTATGTCTCTAAATTATGAGACCACGACTGAAAATACGAAAAGAAGAGAGAAATGGAGCGAGTGTATGAAGCTCGCTCTAAGGAACTAACGAAATATTTTTATCAAGACAACCCTACCAATATTACATTTTGGTAAGCATCAATGCTTCCATGTCTATGTAAATTTATATTGCTTCAAAATATCCATTGCGTTTTCAATGTTGCAATCATCATATTATAATAGAGATCGATTTTGTATGAAACATTAATATGATATCAAAACATCGATAAAATATCGAATGGGTGTGATGGTAAGGCGGTTTGCTTAAGATTTACAGTTTTTTAGTTTTGGTTTCAATTTCAATCTCACTACAATTCTGTCGTGATGGTCACACTTGTTTTACTGAAGTCACGCGTCTTTTACTCCGATCTCACATTGGCAAAAATCGTACGAACGAAATTTGTAAGACAGGATCTGTGTGGAAGCATGGCGAAAGGATCATCTCTCATCTCGCGTGTTAGATTTGATCGGTCAGCAAGTTCAATACCACCATCTGAACACACTTGACTGCCTTTAACAGAGCTCTCTCTGCAGTAAACATTCAGGTTTCAGCCTTAGAAGCTCTGAAAAACAATTACAGTCGCTGCACTCCGCTGCTACAGTGTTTTGATGGGAAGGGTACAGACAATGCCAGGTCCTATGGCCACTTCAGCGATTCTCCATCCCACTTGTCAGTCGCTGAAGTGATCACAGGATGTGTGACAAAAGAACATAACATAACATAATAATAATAATTAATTTTGAAGTGAAGAACGAATATGGTGCGCGTGTTTATTTGACAAAAAAGAAAAATATGACCATGCCGAAATCTAACAAAATCTGTTTCAACATACGGCTTCACCTCATGAACCTTCCGAGACAGATACACACACACACACACACACACACACACACACACACACACACACACACACACACACACAAACAAACACACACACACATACACACACATACACACACACACATATATATGTATATATATGTACACAAACTATTTTTCTATCTGTCTATCTGTTCCACGTTCTTATATATAGTTCCTCGTCAGCCCTCTTTTATTGTTGTTTGAACTTAATATTGTTTATAAAAGGATGATGATGATAATGATGATGATGATGATGATGATGATGATGATGGTGATGATGATGATGATGATGATGATGATGATGGTGATGATGATGATGATGATGATGATGATGATGATGAAGGGTGTGTAGTCGTCGTTGTCGTCGTCGTCGTCGTCGTCGTCGTCGTCACGTAACGATACTGTCATCCATATTCTCATTTGCCTTGTTGTTGTTGTTGTTGTTGTTGTTGTTGTTGCGCTATTTAAGTTGCTTTAATTGCGCCTGCCGTTGCTAATTATCGCTATTAATGCTGTTCTTGTTGTTGCTGTTGTATGGTTTGTTAATGATAATAGAGATGGTGGGGATAAGGAGTGATGATGATGATGGTGGTGATGATGATGATGATGATGGTATTGGTGATGGTGGTGGTGGTTGTGCTGCTGGTGCTGATGCTGGTAGGGATGATGGTTAATGGTGGAGGTGGTGGTGGTAGCGGTGATGATGGAAACGACGATGACGATGATGATGATGATGATGATGATAACGACGACGGAAGTGATAATG
>NC_142943.1:3826580-3829080 GCF_046866305.1 Octopus bimaculoides
ATAATAATAATAATAATAATAATAATAATAATAATAATAATAAATATTACACAATATCAGTTTACCTCATTAAAATTTCTAAAGACGTGTTGTGATAAAATGGCAACAAAGTGATGAAGTTAATATGGCGGCGTCCAAGGTACATCAAACGGAATCCGCGTTAATTACTAAAGGGCTGTCTCGCTCACTGATTGAGCAAAGCGTGCGGAGTATCTGATAGCTTGATTGTAAACGATTTCATTTGTTATTCTAGAAGATGACTGCTTTGTTTCTGAGTTTTCTCTTCTGCTTTTCTGTCTTTTAGAAAGACTGCAAGGTTTGAGTGCCAAGAAAATTCTACTGCACACAATGGAGAATCTTTGACTCAATAAAGTATAAATGTCGATTCTTTTAGTCGCAGTACCACAGAATCGTCTCACTCAACTACAAAACTATATATATATATATATATATATATATATATATATATATATATATATATATATATATATATATATATATATATATGTATATACATATACACACATATATATATATATGTGTGTGTGTGTGTGTGTCTGTGTATGTATGTATATATATATATATTTATTTACGGTAAGAAGATAAGGGAGGAGATAGAGAAATAATATACATCAAGTGTTAGACATTATATTATGTCTATTTATTTATTCTAAAACATTTATGCGAATATATATATATGTAAAGACTGTATATTACAAACATACGTACCAGTAATTCATAGAATAGAAAAAGAACAGTTTCTTATGGTCGTTTCTGCCAAGAGGTCACACTACATGTTATTTCCATCTCTTCAGTGTTCTGTAGTGATCGTTAGATAAAATTAGGGTATTGGGTGTGCCTCTACGCTTCGCCAGTTTCCATCCATCTACATTCGCTGCTGGCATGTGTGTATACAATTCTATGTGGTAATTGTTCATTTTGGGAGGCCAAAGTTGGTTATGCGTTTATATTTAGGCGTGTTCTGAATTTTTCGATAAATGAATTTTCTGTATTCAAATGATGTTGTACAGAAATTGTTTCTTTGCACTCGTAGATGGGGAAAACTATGAAGTTTGGTTAGATATTACCTGCACATTTCTGTTCACTCAAAGGAATCTCTCTGTATTGTTGGTAATGGATTTGTTCCTTATGTAGTGTGATTCTTCGTCCCGGTGTCATATTTGTCTGTCCTATATAGTTATGTCCACAACCTGAATAAGTTATAACATAAATTAGGTTCTCACAAGTAAAGTTGATATTAATTGTCAACATTTCTCCTTGTTCGAATAGGAATTCCGAGGTTGGGGCATGTTCTACAGTTTGGGCGTCCACATTTTTTAACCATTGGTTTCGTTGTTGTTGTGTGGTTGTTGTGTAAAGTCGTTCCAGCGACTTATGTTGCTTTTTGCATTTGATAAATTTATGTGTTTTCAGAATATTTATCGTACCATCCTCTGCAGCGCATTTTAACGTTGAACGTAACAAAGTAGGGACGGATTCTGTTCGGAAAAATATTCACATACGTATTCACATGACTATCTATCTATCATACATACATACATACATACATACATACATATAGACATGCACACATACATACATACATACATACATAGAGAGAGAGAGTGAGAGAGAAGGAGTTAGATAGATAGATAGATAGATAGATAGATAGATAGATAGATAGATAGATAGATAGATAGATAGATAGACTGAGATGTATATGTCATATATACATACATGCATACTATAAATATATATATATATATATATATATATATATACATATATATGTATGTATGTATGTATATATATATATATATATATATATATATATATATATATATATATATATATATATATATATATATATATATATATATATATATATATATATGTATATGTAAACATGTATGGCGAAAATGGAGAAAGTAGGGGGGAAGGAGACATCGAATTCAGAGTGATGCAAATTTACGAAACAATTCCAAGTTTCTAAAAACATGTTTCATAATCTTTACTATTTTCCTATATACACCCACTGTAATTCTTTTAAATCTAGATTATTACACTTCCCTTCACCACTGCGTTTCTTCCACCATTGTGAAACATCCAAAGTAATATATTTGTCCATGTTTGCCAGCTGATATTCATGTGTGCGTGTAAGTGTGCGTACATGTCTATGCGTGTCTATGTGAGCGTGCGTATGTTTGGGATGAATGAATATGAAATGAGATAGGTTGCAGACGATGCCGAAAGAGACAGAACACCGAAACGAGGACAATATATCCAACTACAACACAAACAGAAATAACAAAGGTAGAAGCGAAGAAATCTTTAGAGTAAGACTCACTAATGCAGGAACAACTACAAGAATAACGCCGATGCCATCGCCATCAGCGAGACCAAAAATGGCAGCGACGTCGATAGCAACAAAAGGAATAATAAACGCAATAAGAAATCATATAAACAAGAGAAATGCTTAAACTGCGAAGACATTGTGCAG
>NC_142943.1:3834080-3846580 GCF_046866305.1 Octopus bimaculoides
TTCCTTAAGCAAATTACATACATACATATATAATATATACATATATATATATATATATGTATATATATATATATATATATATATATATATATATATATATATATATATATATATATATATATATATATATATATAGGAATACACACATATATACACATATACACACATACATGTACATACACATACATATGTGTATACATGCAAACATACATACACATATACATACATACATAAACACACGCATACACATACACACATACATACATGCTTTCATACATACATACATACATACATACATACATACATCAATACATACATACATATATACATACATTATATATATGTTATGAGTTGCCATATTACAATCCGTTTTAGCGAGTCTCAGGTTGCCGATTTACAGGCGATTATTGAAAACAGGTTTTTGTTTACAAAGATTTTTCGCGGAAAACTCAGAGTAATGGTTCATAATGCTTTGAGTTTTGAATAAATATTACATTATACTAGGTAATTGTTAGGTGCGTACTTCCATTCACGGCTATGTTTAAAGACACATGAATACATATACACTCTCACACAAGCACATCCGCACACAGCTGTCTTCAGAACAAATTCACGCAATCACACACACGCACACATAACACGCATGCGCAAAAGTGCATACAAAAATACATATATACACACAAGCCCACACACACACATACGTTCAAATACGCTACGATCACAGTCTCTAAATGCAACCAGACGTCTTTCTCTCTTTCTCGCCCACTCAAACACACATTTATGTGTATATTTACGCAGAGATTCTACACACATGTACTCAAATACACACACGTACACAACATATGTATAAATTGCATATATATTACACTTACACACACATACACATATACCCGTGCACATACACGCACACACACAAAAGCTCACACGCAAATTTAAGCAGTGAAATAACTAGAGGGAACTTTACAGTATACCATACGAATGTGTGCACACACACGCATGCACACGCATGCACACACGCACACATGCACACACGCACACATATACACACACGCACACTGAAACATTGTAATAAATGCACAAGGACTCATACATAGATACGTCTAATCACACGCACACACACGCACACATACACACATACATACACATACATATAGGTCCACAAAAGTTCGACAGACGGAGGCAGCCTAATAAAGACGTAGATATTTACACATTCATACACACACATGCTCAATCAGGCACACACACGCGCACACACTTATGCATACACACACACGTGCATACATACATACACACTCATGCATATATACATACGTACATACATTCGATGCACACGTAAATACATTGGCGTAGATGCGCTAGACACACACCGCATACACACATACGCAAACATACACACATACACACACACACACACACGCACATACACGCACACACATAGACGAGCATGCACACAGTCACACACACATATGTAGACAGAGTGTTCATAGGCTTATACACACATGGGCGCAGCCTAATAAAGACATGGATACGTATACACACACACACACACACACATACGCTCACGCACGCACATACACACACACACGCACACTCTCATAAACTCGCACTCATACTCTTGCATACGTACAATGCACACACATATACATACACACCAACTCTAGACGCACATATACAGCCCCCCCCACACACACACACACCGCATACATGCATATACAGAGCCACGCATAAACACTTACACACACAGAGCTACACATTGATATGAACACACAAGCACGCATACGCATAGACACACACGGACACAGGCGCACACATGTGCCTGTACACATACATGGACACACATGCACACACATCGTGTAGGTAGTTGGAGACTGGCAGAAAATTATAGGCTTCATCCATGATGATGGCTGGAATATATTATTAATTGGCTCACATTTCCATGAGCAGCACCAAGCCCCCTCCCCCCGCGCCTGTACCGCCGCCACCGCCACCACTACTGACACCCAATACACCCCCACCCCACCTATACTCCCACCACCGCTACCTCGCATCCAAAGCCACCCCTCCGCACCGTTCACCTACCCACCGTCGCCCCCTACCTTACACAAGCACTACTGCATCCTATCGCCACCACCGCCACACGTCCTCCGCCTTCGCCACCACTGAACACCCACCGCCACCTCCCCACTGTGCGCCACCCATGTCCTACATCAGACACCCCCACTCCAACACCCCCCCATGCACGCATTCCCCACACTCTTTTCCTTCCATCTTTCGCTGTTCTAGCGTCGCCACCGCCCCACCTCCATCCACCACCAACTCAGTCATCACATACCATGCGCCACAGCACCATACTACACCGCCGCCGCCACTGCCACCACCATCACCACCAACACCACCACCAGATTCACCACCATCATCAACATCATCATCGTCATCATCATCCTTATCATCACCATCCGAAAGCCATGGCTGCACCACACGCCACCACACCAGGCCACCACCGCAACCACCACGCCCGACACCACAACCACAAAGACTACCAAGGAGAATACTAGAAATTACAGCAGCGAAATCTCCCTTAAATCACACGCATGAAGAAGGATATATTGGCTAGTGTAGTCTAAATCTATGTGATGGTCGTGGCTGGAGCTCTTTTAACTTAAAGGATGGAAATAATAACTCATGTGGTCAAGAGACAGAAATGCAGTAGGGCTATAGAACAACAACAAGAACAACAACATTCTAAACTACATCTCTTAACACCATGTTCCGAAACACTCATCACACCGCAACACCGACCTAATTAGGGGACCTCTCGGTGGCTGCTGAATCTGCTAGTGGTAGGAGCCAAATCAACCTCAAATCACACACACACACTACCGTAGTAATAAGAAAATGGTGCGTTGGAATACATTAGCCACAGAAATAGCCTTAGGTTGGAAGCCTGTTTGTGTTAGGTATTCTGGCACTGACCCACAACAATGCGACACTCAAGCGAACTTCGTAAATGATCAGCAGCAGCAGTAACGTCGTCACCATCATTACTATCACCATCATCATGTATATATATATATATATATATATATATATATATATATATATATATATATATATATATATATATAATACAAATAATATGTGAGTATATGCATATATACGTACATGTATGTACATACCTACATCTACATGTATATATAAATGCACATCTGGGTACAGGACGTTGCATAGAAAAACGTGGACAAAATGACAAACAGAGCACAGAAGACACACAGCCCACATAGAGAACATTTCCTTCATCAGCTGCCACCATTCTAAAACTAAGCGTTTCGAAGAGTTAGGGCACGACGCATTGTTAGAATGGCTCTTCCCAAGGAGACATTTTAAATTTGTAACGCCGAGGAATGTAGTGGCTGACAGAAAACAAGACAGGAAAACGAAACAGCGAAAATAAACAAGAAAGGCTATACGGCCAGACGTGAAAAAATGTTTATACTGAACGCTGTGTATATATATATATATATATATATATATATATATATATATATATATATATATGTATATATACGCACATGCATACACACACACACACACATACACACGCATATATATATATATATATATATACGATGGGCTTCTTTCAGTTTCTGTCTACCAAATCACTCGCAAGACTTTGGGGTCGGTCCGAGGCTATAGTAGAAGACACTTGAATCGGCAATCATGTAGTTGGGAAGGAATGTTCTTACCACACGGCCACGCCAGCATCTTCGGGACAAAATGCATAGTGAAGTCACGATCACTGTTTACTTAACTTTGGCATCGTTTAACGAAATGATTGCAAAACCTGTTCAGAAGACGAAAGTATTTAAATATAATCTATGATTATCTCTATGTCTCTCGTGTTTTCCTTTTGTTTTTTCAGCTTTGTCATTCATTGTCCAGCGATAACTAAGTCAATTAACGTTGGACATATATGTGTGTGTGTGTGTGTGTATGTATTCATGTGTATACATATATACACATATACAAATATGTAAATAATAAATATATATAAATGTATGCATATATGTATATATATATATCTATATCTATATCTATCTATCTCCTTTTCTCCATCTCGCTCTTTCTCTCTATCTCTCTCTTTCTCTCTCTCTCTCTGTATATATATATATATATATATATATATATATATATATATATATATATATATATATATATATATATATATATATAGATATATATATATATATACATACATACATGCACACACACGCACACGTTCAAAGCACCTGTTGAATATAAAAAGCACAGATAATTCTGTATTGGTGGAGTATTTATCTATTAATTATTTATTTATCTATTTTTTATTTCAGCGCCATCTACCTTTTTACTCGGGGAAGAAAAAAAATACACCAGAGAACCACATAACATGGGTGCCTTCACAGACGCGTGCTGTAAACATAATTGTCAGAGGCCCGATGAACATACGAAGGAATCTATATCGTAGAAACGAGCGACCAACCTTATTTCATGGACCGCCGCTCGTTCTGCAATGAATTGCTTGTTAGTTTCTTTTTTTTTTAAGTTCCTTTCACTTATTCAAGGTTTTCTTCTCCTACTTCCTCTTTATTAATTGTTTCAGTGTCACACTTCACTTCGTCGCAATATTTCCCGTAACTCATGCGGAAAGGGATCCGGGGTTGGGGTGGGGGGAAATAAATGTAAAAATACGTAACTGTCCCCTATTGTTTGTCTTTCCTCTTTCTTGCTCTAGTTGCCGTTTCATTAGTACTACTACTACTACTACTGCTGCTGCTGCTGCTGCTGCTACTGCTGCTACTACTACTACTGCTGCTACCGCTGCTACTACTGCTGCTGTTTTTTTTTTTTGCCAACACATTTTTTTGCCAACGAGTTACAAGTTTGTTTATTCCGGTAAGATAAAATTCTGGAGTTCTGAAGCTGATGAACTCTTTCAATGCACTTTCGGCATTGGATTTATTTTGGAAACCCTTCTCTTGCAGAAAACCATCAAAGTGCTCGGAAAAGTGGTAGTCGGTAGTAGAAGAGTCTGGGGAATAAGCTGGGTGGGGAAGAACTCTGTAGCTAAGTTCCCCTCAACTTTTGGAGCGTCGTTAGTGAAACGTGTGGTCGAGCATTATCATGAAGAATGATTGGCCCTGTTCTATTGATCAGTCTGGGAAGGAGGAATAGCAGATTTTCATTCATTTTGGCAATTCATGCCAATATGTTACTGCAGTAATGATTTTCCGGGATTTAAGAAGTTATAGTGGATGAGTCTAGTAGTACACCACCAAACAGTCACCATAACCTTCTTTTTGAAGAGCTCGGGTTTAGGGAATCTTTCGGGATCTTTCGTCGCTATTCGCGATCTCATCAATGACAACCCCCACCCCCACTCTTGAAATCCAGAGCAAATACTAAAACGAAATAATGCATATTTATGCATATTTATGCATATTTATCGCAAATGAGAAATTTTGTTTTATCCTATTATTAAGTAATTAACCGTTTTACTTTTGAAAATTGGTATTCATTTCATTATTTGGATTAGGCACCAAGAATTTTACCGTATAATTTTGTACGTATGCAATACTTCTTGGAATAACCCATGGGAGCAGAAATATATCCCTAAAGTTACTCGTCATTTGACAGGCAAAACTCTAGTGGATCAATAATTGATAATGGATCAATCGAAATGCTTTTCTAGACATTTGTAGTGAGGTGATGTAAAATGATTTTAAACAGGAATCGAAACCGGATCGCATTTTGTGCACTGCCTTACTAATAGCAACTCAGATGTCCGCCATTATTGCAGTGACAGAAATCTATTTTTAAAAAGAATCGATAAATAGCAAATATAAAATAAGAAATGATAATTGCTCATAACAATTAATAGTACATATTAATTAATTATCATTAAAAATAATTGAATAGTAATTGCAGGTAATACTGATTATTAAGATTAATTAAAATAATTAATAATAGTAATAAAAAGTAACAAATAATTAACATTAATTAAAAAACAAAAAAAGGCATTAGATGGAACAAAGACTAGTAATTACAATAATAGACACAAACAACAATAATTATAATTAACAACAGTTACAATAACAATGACATGGGTATATTGACAATGTTATAGATTTAGCTAGGCACACGGCCAAATTTTACTAAATACACGGTCAGTTCCACCAACAATACGGTCGTTTTTGCTAATTTCGTTGCTAATTTTGACTAAGTACACGGCTGGTTTCATCAACGGTCACTTTGAATACAAGACTAGTTTTGACTAACCATAGAATCAGTTTCAATACACAGCCAATTTTGACATTGTCTGAACAGGTGCATTGTGTGCCACGCGTCAGGAGTCGGAGTGATCGCAGAACAACGTGCGATGAAGTGTTTTGCATCACCCAGTCTAAAGGGAAAGAGACATCAGTGTACGTATCAATGCTTATACATTTCATTTTACTCACAATTACAATTTAGTAGTAGTAGTAATAGTAGTAGTTGTAGTGGTGGTGGTGGTGGTGGTGGTGGTGGTGGTGGTGGTGGTGGTGGTGGCTGTGGTGGCGGTGGTAGTAGTAGTAGAAGTAGTAGTAGTAGTAGTAGTGATTGTTGTTGTTTGATGAAGAATAATAAGGTCAACAATAATTGTACCAAGTCCAACGGTATGAAAGCAACAACAACAACAGCAGCAGCAGCAGCAACAACAATTACAATTTTAAAGTTTACAAGACAAAATGATATCAACTTTTCACAAAAGACGCCATCATAAACACTCAGTAACCGATGGCGAAAATGACAATAAACGGATCAAGACTACTAGAACAACAACAATAACAAACACATCACCACCATCAACAACAACAACAACAACACTAACATTATCAACAACAACAACAACAATAAGAGTTCAAGTCGAAATTATGATATAAGCCAAACAATACGAAAACAGTGATACGACGGCCTCAGAATATATTCCGAAGTGTCTCTCTCATCCCCCTTACATCATCAAATTAAATTCTCGCTAAGTTAGCCCCAGCATCTAGTGTGTTTATATTTGTGGATAATTATAGTTTATAAAGCAACTTTCTACAAATTCTATTCAGTGACATTGTATGTGTCAGGTGCAACATGGATGGCTTTTAACGAGGTTTGTTTAGAATTGGCTCTTAGCTTTTGTCCCTTTTATTGACCCCGATTACAGATTGTTGTCTCCCGCTCGCTCATCTGTCAATCTGTTTACCTATTTATATTTCTATCTATCTCTCTATTTATCTCTCAATCTATCTATACGTACATACATACATACATACACGCACACACAGAAAAGAAACTTTGTGTTAATGTCCCTAGCCAATCATCGCGTACACAGTTAGATGAGATTTCAGAGTTGTCTCCCCGACCTGTTTTGATCAATGTTAAGTATAGAGTTACATGCGTTTCTCACTTCAATGCAGATTGAATATTGATTCATACAAAACTTCTTTGCTCACTACGAAACTAAATAAGTTGCATTGTTATGGAAACTGTTCGGAAGAGCACACACATTTTACCCTTAAAGAGGAAACATTCGATAAACTAGCCATTTTTGCAATAACGGAAGAATCTCTGATTGATACATGAAAATTTTTCGGAATAAAATAAATTATTAGTGAATGAAATGAGAAACGAAGAATGTTTCTAACAATGCAGAAAGTCTTCTTTTTTTTATTATTTTCATTTCGGAAGCAATGGCCGACCTTCAGAAGAGTACAATCTAAGAAATGTGTATTTACATTGATCCTGTTATTCTAGATGGCAGGATGGGCAGTTACCCCGTTTTAGTCAGAAGCATGTGGGAAGTTTCTCCTACTCGAACAAACACCGAGCTATCCAAAATGGCAGGGGTTATGTAAACACACAATTCTTTGACTGTATTCTTCTTCGAACTTCCCGCCTGAAACAAAGATTTCTAAAACTTCTTGCTTTTCTGACTTCTCATTTCCTTTATTATTATTCTATTTCTGTATGCAATGCTTCAAGCGAAATACAACGGTCGTCGAAAATAAATTATGATAATCTACAGCGTGGTATATCATTTAAGCAAGAATAAATTAAAATAAAGGATAGGCTGACCTAAGGGACGATAACTCTCAAGAAATGTATAACACGTTCGTGGATTTAGACATGAATAGATTCGGACAGAATGTGAACAGGGGGACACAGACCCACAGTAGACTGACAGAGGTATGTAAACGTGCAACCATACAACACAGAAATATATAAACCCTTACAGACACACACACAGGTAGATAGATAGATAGATAGATAGATAGATAGATAGATAGATAGATAGATACATTTCTTTTATTAGCCACACAGGGCTCAACGAAGATGGGACAAATACAATGTAGAGCTTTTCTTTTTGGGAGGGGGAAGGAAAAAAAGGGATCGTAGGAAGGAAAAGGGGGTAGTTCGATCAAAAGGGATCAGGGGAGGACAGTTTAGGTTTGGCCGTGGAAAGAAAAGCCTACGGAAAAGACCACGGTAACCTTGGTCAATATTCTCATTGAAGAAACTATAACAGTAAGTGACTCTCTTTTGCCTTTTTATTTTCTTTTTTTTTCTTGGATTTTTTAATTTTTTTTTATAGTTTATAGGTTATGCTCAAGATGGCTCCGTCGTTCACACGTGCCATCCTTGCTACATTCACCCATCTTTTTTGAAGCATTTACTAGACAAGACTTCCCTTTCTACTCTCACCTTCCTCTTCAGGTGATACTTGAAGAAGTTGATGAGAGATTGCCCAGAGAGGAACGTCTTTGTCTCTAGACCTTTCATAGATAGATAGATAGATAGATAGATAAACGAACAGACAGACGAACAGACAGACGAACAGACAGACGGAAGGACGGACGGACGGACGGACGGATGGACGGAGAGACAGACAGACAGACAGACAGACAGACAGACAGACAGACGGACGGACAGACAGATAGGAGGTAATCGTCGTTAGAGAAAAGTTATGACAAAAAGTGTGTCGTTAAAATTATAATCAATATGTTTGATAAACACAAACATATATTTAGCAACTTTAGCACAATATAACCCGTTTATAAATCACAGTAACTCCGTCAGATGAGAGTGCGACCAGCGACCGGCTGGCTTCTTCATTCATAAATCATAAGAGGGATCAGGTTTCAATTTACTCCCAATTACCAGTATTGAGTACATTTTTAATTTGTTCGCTACCATGGAAGTATGTATGCGTTAGTATGTGTGTGTGTGTGTGTGTGTAAATATACATATAGATATATATGTGCATGTATTCATATATACATAATGTATGCAAGAATTGCATATATAAGCACACAAGCGCACGCCCACACACATATATATATACAGGCATATACATACATATATATGTGTGTGTGCGTGTATGTGCATATATACATATATATATATATATATATATATATATATATATATATATAGGCACACACAGATAATAACAGATATATAGATAGATAGATAGATAGATAGATAGATAGATAGATGGATAGATAGATAGATAGATACATAGATAGATAGATACATAGATAGATAGATAGATGGGCGGGCAGTTGTCAGAAGGAGGAAAGAAGAGCGGTAGGCGGAGAGCGTAAATAGAAGTATGGCGTCAGAGGTTGGCAAGATGAGATGGCAGCGTCTGTTGCAGGCAGGCCCCGGCGCCAGCTGCAACGAACTTCTTCTACAGAGGAGAAACAGCTTAAGACCAAATGAATACTCTAACGCAAACCGAACCAACCCGAATAACAAAAGCCGAATGGCCTACAGCCGACTGCACCACCCTCTCTCTCTCTCTCTCTCTCTCTCTCTCTCTCTCTCTCTGTCTTTCTATCAGAGTCTCTATTGGTCTTCCGCTTTTTCTCTCTATCATAGTCTCACTATCTTTCTTTCATTGTCTCACTGTCAGACGCTCTCTCACTCTCCCTCTCTGTCTCTCTCTGTCCCTCTCTGTCTGACTTACCTATTCTCTCTTTCACTCACCCCCTCTCTTTCTTTATTACTATCTATTTCTGACAGTGTCCACTCTCTCTATAACATTCTGCATCTCTCTCTTCCTCACCCCTCTCCGTCTTTCCCCAACACGTCCTGTCTGCTGTTTCGGTGCCTTTCTGTCACAACTGATCGCACGCACGCAGAATACACACACACACACACGCACACACATACACACCACATACACACACACTCACACACATACACACATACACACACATACACACACACATTATCGTCTCACACACGCAATCATTCTCAAACTCAATATTTATTTCCTTTGTGCAACTTTTCTTATTCGCTCTGAGTCACACCTTACTCCTCTATTTACATTTATAAATTAATATACACAGACATATTAATATGAATTAATATGCACAGACACATACACAGAAATTATATATACACATATATATATATATAAATATATATGCGCCATAAAACCATAGTGATTGGTAAGATTTCCATTTAGAGAAGCAACGTTTTCCCAGCCTTCCTACATGCTCGCACGAAGTTGGTCCCGATTTGGGAGTCGGATTTACTGAAATCTTTGAACAGATGAGAAGCCCGCTTATTCCATCTTCTTGCATGTGTATATATATATATATATATATATATATATATATATATATATATATATATATATATATATATATATATATATATATGTATGTGTGTGTGTGTGTGTGTGTGTGTGTGTA
Organism: Octopus bimaculoides; assembly: GCF_046866305.1. Taxonomy (NCBI): domain Eukaryota; kingdom Metazoa; phylum Mollusca; class Cephalopoda; order Octopoda; family Octopodidae; genus Octopus; species Octopus bimaculoides. Next base: position 3,844,850 of record NC_142943.1, read on the forward strand.
AATATAAAGATAAAGAGAGCAATGGTAAGGTTGGAGAAGTATTTTATGGATAGTCTTACAGCTGTTTCTGGGAAGATCCAGTACTTCCCTTCATCGGAAGCAGAAAAAATAAAGTAATCTAACTACCTTTCCCACCCATCTCTCCCTTTATCTCTATCCTTGGTTTATCACTCATACCCCCACCGCCTATATACTACATACGCGCATTCCTTCATACTCACTAGACCTTTTAACCTCATCTCCCCCATCCCTCCATCTCTCTATATGCTCATCCCCTCTATCCTGTAAGATCAACTGACCATTAAAATATACCGCTACCATCCTTCACCTCTATCTCTCCTCCATCCCCTTTCATATTCTGTCTTCATGACTTGACCTAATTACCGTTCAACCTTCACTTGACTTGGCTATTCTTGAAGTAAACAAGCTAAAATCCATCGCAGTATGGCATATATTCACCTCTGCTATCTATGCTATATCAGCCTTCGTTCCAACATCTATTTCTGGATTATCCCCATAAGGATTACTTTACACGGATTTCTACACGGATATTTACTACTGGAGTGAAACTACACTTCAAGTACTGTTTTCTCTTTTTTCAGCGCATCACACTCTTTACTACTTCATACTAAAAATATCCGCCTATGGATATAATAATAGATTACTTTATTTTTTCTGTCTCCGATTGAAGGGAAGTACTGGATCTTCCCAGAAACAGCTGTAAGAGTCTATCCATAACATACTTCTCCAACCTTACCATTGCTCTCTTTATCTTTATATTTACATATACACACGCTAATATACGACTTATAATCCCCAATCCTGTTCATACAACGACTGGGGCAAACTAATCGGTATACAGCACTTACTCGGTATTACCTGTATCCTCTTGGGTTTGGTTAAATCCAATACCCTCCTCAACCTTATATATATATATATATATATATATATATATATATATATATATATATATATATATATATATATATATATATATTGGGGGGAGGGGCAAAATCTATTAAAGACCAAGGCAGGACAGGTATTTCAAGGTCATTTAGAATATTTAATTAGGGTAACGTGAATCTGAAGCCTTATTGCGACTGATAAGCTAGCATGTCCGTACACTGGGTATTCCGTTACCAGAGACAAGGTGAGTATTATGAACGGGGAATTCACAGTTTATAAAGAATAAAATAATAGATAGAAGAATAAAGAGTAAAACAGTAGATAGACGAATATAGTCAGAAGAATAAAGTTTACAGCTTATCATCTTCCAGAGCGTATGGACGCTGGTCTGTACTTCCTTGAAGGTATAAGCCCTTAGGTTTAATCACAGGTAAATCCAGGCAGTATTTCCGCAATATTTTGAATGCTGCGTTCATGTTGAAGGAATAGAATTAAGTGTTAGCCAGTATGAAAATGGACTACGTGGGTATATAGATTGAGAAAGACAGACGTCATGATCGAGAGATATGGGTTGTGAGTGAGTGAATAGAAAATAGAGGAGAAAGACAGAAAAGAAAGAAATGGTACAGGTGTAGCGAAAAATGAGATATTTTGTCGAAAACTCCTGCGTAAATGGACCTAAATGGACATAGTTTTCTATGTAGGGTCTTCCATACTTTTTTCATCTGTTTATAAAAGTGAAAGGATTTTGTCTATTCATTTCGACTGTCCACCTGCCACGGTGATTAAATTGACTAGTAATACTGTACGCGTTGAATATCCAAT
>NC_142943.1:3851580-3859080 GCF_046866305.1 Octopus bimaculoides
TCAGTTGAAGAGCGTAGGCTCGAAACGTCAAAGACTTTCTCTATTCCGAGCGTTAAACTAATACATCCATTTGTTGTTTACACCACCTGCTTTCGTCTGTTGCTTCTCTGTTGTAAATTCTCCCATATATATATATATATATATATATATATATATATATATATATATATATATGAATATAAATGTATATATTTATAATCATACTTTTATAATATATACATATGTGTATATGTACATGCACACATACATATGTACGTACACATATACATACATGCATACATACATACATACATACATACATACATACATACATACATACATGTGAAGGGCAATATACATGTTTCAACGATAAGCCGCACCTGTCAACTTACCTTCTGTATCACCCTTTACATATCAAGGCGTGTTTTTCATTTGATCCACCAATTTATCTCTCTTCCTCTTCTGCTCTACAGATTTGTTGAGCATAACTTCTCTATCTGATAATCTACGCACTAAACAATACATATATATATATATATATATATATATATATATATATATATATATGATCATATGTAAATATATATATATATATATATATATATATATATATATATATATATATATATATATATATATATATATACATATATATATATATATATATATATATATATATATATATATATATATATATATATATATATATGTATATATATATATATATATATGATCATATGTAAATATATATATATATATATATATATATATATATATATATATATATATATATATATATATATATACATATATATATATACATATATATATATATATATATATATATATATATATATATATATATATATATATATTTACATATGATCATATATATATATATATATATATATATATATATATATATATATATATATTCACATGCATATAAACACATGTGAGCGCACGCACACACACACACACACACACACACACACACACACACACATATTTACACATACATATGCAAAAATTTATACGCAAATTACAAATTGCGTGGCTTTATTTCTTCTGCTTGCAGCCATTATTTGCCATTCGCTAATTTTCTATTTTTCCATTATTTCTTTGACACTGGTAACCTGTTTCCATGGAACAGAATGGCAATTGCAACAAGCGCATCAACGACAACAACACCACCACCACCAACAACAACAACAACAAGGGATACGACATAAGCAACAACCAAAAACAACAATAACTGGATAACTTATACAACAGCATCTCTACGCCTCTAAGTAGTTTTATCATCAATTTTCTAGTATATGTTTTAGACGTCCATTATTGTTCGGATAATGATGTGGATAATAATAATAATAATAATAATAATAATAATAATAATAATAATAGTAATGATGATGATGATGATGATGGTGATGATGATTTTCCTTGTTAACAACAAGGATTGACAAAAAGATGGAGGACCGCGAAGGACGATCAAGAAAGGACGTTAAACAAGGGAGATAACAAAATCCCTCTCTGCGTTTTTGACTCGGCGTATTTCGCAATGGTCATGCTGACCGACTGAGGTAGGGATAGATATTGCTTGCCAGTGACGGAAATGGTATCAGTGAATCGGTATAATCTAAACACGCGTCAGGGTGGTCTGTGGGGTTCTCTGATTAACCCTTCTTGGCTGTGCTTCTGTAACAAGAGGAAGCTTTCAGCATCGTTTATTCGCATCTTGTGTATGACTTTCGTCTGGATTCGATTATTTTCTTGTAAACTACTTACTTCGGGCAACTTGTTATTCTGTCTCCTTCATTCGACGCCCCTGGGGCAAATAAGAGAAATAACTATCTTCATCATCATCATCATCATCATCATCTTCATCATCATTATCATTATTATTCCGCCGAGGTCTACTTTGCCTTTTGTTCTTTCGCGGTCGATAAATTAAGTACCAGTTGCGTACTGGGGTCGATCTAACCGACTGCCGCCACCTGCCAAAATTTCAGGCCTTGTGCCATTAGTAGAAAGGATTACTATTAATATTATTATATATTGCTGGGTGGGGTGGGGTGGGGGTGGGGCAGCTGGTTCCTTTGGAGTTTTCGCGACTGCTATCCGGAAGTGGGAGTAACAGCCAGGTTTTATATTGCTGATTAATTCCTGAAGGCTTACTCCTTACCTGCTGCTACCCCCACACACACACACCCCGCCATCGTCGTCACAAACGTCACCACCTCAATCACTGCCATCAACCTACCAGTAATCTTACCCACTCAACTCACCCTCTTCTCTACCCCCCACCCGCTAAACTTGATGTCTTTAGATTATCAACAATCCACATCACAAACGCTCGCAAAGCTGACAGCTGGCTCTCACCTCCCTAATCAGAAGGGATTCGCTTCACCTGATGCTGTGGCTGTTGTCGCTGTTTTCGTTCTTACCGCGGTTGCTATTGTGGTTAATGTGGTTGTTCTTCTTGTTGCAATTCTTGTTACTAATGTCGTTTTAGTTGTGACTGTTGCAGTTATTGTTGTAGTTACTGTTGCTATGGCTACTGTTGTTGTTGTAGCTGTTGTTACCGTGGTTGCTGTTGTTGTCGTGGTTAACGGTTTTGTTGTTTCTTTACTGTGAGCTGTAAAATTCTGGTGGACAGAATCCTTCCACCCCCTTCTTCTACCCCTCTCCCATGATTAGTCACCACTGACTTGGAAGACTTACGATTAGAAGCGTTCAAGCTGTGAACATCTTTTATATAACGGCAATATACCTATTCCAAAGGTGAGCCGGCAGAAACGTTAGCACGCCGGACGAAATGCTTAGCGATATTTCGTCTGTCTTTATGTTTTGAGTTCAAATTCCGCCGCGGTCAACTTTGCTTTTCATCCTTTCGGATTCGATAAATTAAGTACCAGTTGCGTACTGGGATCGATCTAATCGACTGGCCCCTTCCCCCAGAATTTCAGGCGTTGTGCCTAGATTAGAAAAGAATATTCTCCTAAATATAGAAGCAGTGTGAAATATCTTGAATGATTTGAATTCTTCCGGAGATACCACAAAATGCTATCTTGTTAATCGTATTTACTCGTCTCTAACCTGCACTCGTGTATAACCTGTATTCGTGTATAAGTCGCACACTCAACGAAGTCTTAGTACTCGGTGCTTCATTTACCTCGTGTACAAGCCATGCTTTCTTATTATTCAGTTAAATTCTTGTATAAAACAGCGTGACTTATACATGAGTAGATACGTTAGGTCGATGTTAAATTTTCTAATCATAGATAATATGTTAACGGGTGAGATCTCAAGTCTGCATCTTGTTATAATATTCCAAATACCCATGGCTATATGAATGCCTGAATAATAAATATCTTTGCGGCTTAAACCTTACATTTGACACAATATTGTGACAAGAACATCATTAATTCATTATATTAAGCTCGTATTTCAAATGAAATTTTTTCCCAATAACTTCACACACACACAAACATATATATATATATATGTGTGTGTGTGTGTGTGTGTGTGTGTGTGTATTGTCGGGTGTTTTTTTTTTCTGGAAACTTGTGCATATTCTTTCTATATGAATTCGATATTTTCAATTGAATTTAATTTATTCCATTATTCCATTATTCCAACAAACAAATTCATTATTCCAATCTGTATTGAACCAAACAATGGATCAAGGACGTATAAATGTTAAGGAGGCGGACGGGCAGAGGTGGCAGTGTCGGCGGCGGAAATGCAGCAATCAAGTCTGTCTTTGATAAGGATCTATCGGTTTGGCCGTGCTGTTAGATTAGGAATAATCGATATTATTTTGATTAGAACACTTTACAGAAATTGTAACATGATTTAGAATTTGGTGAAAATAAAATTGTTAATTTTCAAATCGGTGATAGAACATTGATCTGGTAATTTATTCAAAAAATTATCGATATGTTTCTATACAGTTATAGAGACGAGAGTTCTAATATTTTGCAGAATGGACCCTAGCTTTATAGAAACGTATTCTTAAAAAAGATTTCATTTCTAATTTTACAGTTTTGAAATCGCTCAGATATTTTGAATATTTTCTGATAAAAGTCTTTTAGATATATAAGATTTTGTACCATTTCGAAGCAACATGATTTTTAAGACCTGCAAGAGAATTTTTTCTATCATCTTCTTCAATAACTTCGTTTGTAGACATCAAAGTAGTGTTGGTGATTTCTCTAAGGACATCAGAATTTTGGGGAATTATTAAACGATAGGATCTTATCCTTTTCGTTTGAAATGTCCGATTTTGTTAAAATTTTCTACACTAATGTAGTTCTGCATGCTAATTGCCAAACTTTCAATCATTTTTACATTAATAGCAAAGTTACAAACTTTTAAAGTTGGGAAGTTTTGCTTTTTCCTTTCAATCGGAAAACTCCGTTATCGACTTATCGACATTCCGGGAGTCGCAATTTCCATGTGAGAATGAAAACAAAATCAAAACAGCACGAAACGTTGAGAGATTTTCATATATTTATTTATTTATTTATTTATTGGATAAATGGTAAAGATTTAATGAAAGGTAATTAAAACATGACGAAATACCTTTAAGGATGAAAATAACACCTTGAACGAAAAAAGATAAGAACTAAAAGAAAATTCAGTCCCTAAATGATATTTAAATGATGGATACAATTCTTTGAAAGACGTATATCCTGTTGGAATTGTATAAAGCCGCCCAGAATACAAAGCAAATTGCAATTAATGGTATAGACCTCATGCTAATTACAATTACGATCTCTTAGTCGATATATATCTATAGCTAAACTTATGGAGCTAGCTGGCAGTGGCCATACATCCAGACAACAAAAGTTAACGAATATGTAATAGGTACGGTTTTAGACCTTGTCTATCCGCAGATGCATAGTGTATAGCCAGACCCGGTAAGTTCACCGTCCTTTGTTTGTTTTGTTATTGTGGGGTTTTTTTCAATAAAGTAGTTTTTAACTATTATTGTTGAAATACTATGAATATATTTTGTCCGTAAACTTTACTCACGGTGAACTTTGTTCACGATGAATTCATGGCAGTGAACTTTTCCTGCGGTGAACTGATAGTGGCAAACTTACCTGTAATCGTTTATACCTTTATGCAATCACTACAAACAAGGTCATCGCCAAATTGATCGTTCCTAGTGCTGTGCTAGTAGCTAAGCAACCGATTTGAGATTATGAATCTGCACAGTAACTAAGGTGTGTCTTATATTGATGTAAGTATAAGGTATACTGTATTGTACACTTTCGATATCCGGAATACGTTTCTTTAATGTATCACTAAGGAATTGAGCATGCTCATTTTGCAAATCGAAACCGCGATTGTACGACCGCGAGTCGGCTGCCCTAACCACTGGGCCATTGTGTTGAGTATTTCGGCCGGCGTGCTAACGATTCTGCCGGCTTGCCGCCTTGTATGCACTGGAAAATAATGGACGGGACCAGGTGCTGATTAGGCCAATTTGGTCAAAGCTAACTTGTGGTTTAACAACAACAAAAACGATGACCAAGAAGACTACAACAACAACAATTAAAACTAGAAAAACAATTACAACAACAACGACAGCAGCAGCAACATCAACATGAACAGGATGAGAGAGAAGCTGTATCTTCTCTCTGTCCAATCAAGCTTTACTGAAAGAGGTCACGTGAGTGATATATTGTATATGTTGTATGATTTGAGCTCTTACATTGAGAGCTAATCTAGATGAATACTCTTTGTGTGTGTGTGTGTGTGTGTGTGTGTTTGTGTGCGTGTGTGTGTGTGAGAGAGAGAGAGAGAGTGTGTGTGTTTGAATGAGTGTGTACACTTGTGTTTGTGTGAGAGGGGAGAGAGATGTGTGTATCGGTGCGACAAGTCACGGAACTTCACGTCAAAACTTGAGTTGACTTAGCCGTTCGATACAGGAGAAATCAATAAAGTAATTAACTTGTCTGAAATGAATATTGATCCATATGATCGATAAAAACAGCCTGTGAAAGCAGGCCCCCACCACCATGGACATGGTCCACGCAATATATAAATATATATATATATATATATATATATATATATATATATATATATATATATATATATATATGCGCATGTACGTGTGTGTTTGTGTGTGGGTTTTGAAAAGTGTGTGCATATATATATATATATATATATATATATATATATATATATATATATATATACATATATACATCTATAATCTTCTACATATGTGTGTACGTATGTGCGCGTCGTGTGTGTGTATGTGTGTTATGTAGTAAATAGAGAGAGCAACTTGAAGTGAACATGTCTTTAATGAGGTGGGTTGGAGTGCGCTTCATTGTTGCTCAGAATCGAAGCATGTCCCAGATTTGTTGTTCAACCACCTGGAACTGGCCATGTGGAGCCTTTAGACACTTACAAATTGGATCAATCCTATTTTCCATACAACTTAGAATACAATAAAACCAACCAGCGTCAAACAACCCCATACACGCACACACACATCCATGTATATACGTATATACATATATATATATATATATATATATATACATATATATATATATATGAATATACAAACAAAAAGAGACAGAGAAAGGGATTATGTACTACCATAGAATAAACGCATGCTTCTAAGCTCATTTCCTTATAATATATATATATATATATATATATATATATATATCAACCAGCTGTCTGCACATGCACACACACACACGCGTACACACAAATAATGTATATATGTGTGTGTGTGTGATTGAGTGTGTGAATACACACACGTTACTAATATAAAGTCGTATAACACAATATATGTATATACAAGCGTATATACAAGCATATATGCAAGCATGTATACACGTATCTATGTATGTGTGTGTATATTCTTTTATTATTTTATTGGGTTCAGTGTCTTGACTGCGGCCATCCTGGAGCGCCTAAGTTAGTCGGACAAATCGACCCCAGAACTTATTCTTTGTAAGCCTAGTTCTCATTTCATCGATCTCTCTTGCTGAACCGCTAGTTTACTGTGACGTAAACACACCGACATGGGTTGTGAAGTGATGGTGAGGAGACAAACACGGACACACAAAGATATACACACATAGATATATACATATATACATATATATAGTAGAAGACATTTGCCAAAGGTGCCACGCAGTGGGACTGAACCTGGAACCATGTCACTGGTAAGCAAGCCTCTTACCACACAGCCACACCTGAGCCTGATATATGTATACATATATATGCATGTATATATATATGTTTCTATGTATGCATTTATTTATGTATATGTGTGTGTGTGTGTGTGCGTGCGTGTGTGTGTGGTTATATACATACCAACGCAAACACGACACGCGCTGTAAACACACGTACACCGACGGCATACATGTCCAGACACCGCCATCTCCAATACCACCACTACTAACTCTATTCCATACACAACACCACACACCCATACACACACACACGCACACACACACACACACACACATACACAACACC